>NC_057807.1:17065280-17097875 GCF_018294505.1 Triticum aestivum | reverse complement strand
AAAGTTTGGTACAATAAATTATTACACATCATTTCTTCCCTTGTGTCCCTGCTTGCTTACGATTGTGCCGTATCCATGGAGCATCCTCATCATTTAACTTAATGCTTGGGTCGGTGTTCACTTTGAAGGGCGGAATTTCAGCAAACATATTATAATCTTCTGACATGTCTGTCTTGTCCTCCACTCCCACGATGTTTCTTTTCCCTGAAAGAACAATGTGGCGCTTTGGATCATCGCATGATGTACTGATCGTTTTCTTATCTTTCCGTTTCCTCGGTTTGCTACTCATGTCCTTCACATAGAAAACCTGAGCGACATCTTTCGCTAGGACGAATGGTTCGTCAAGGTAACCAAGATTGTTGAAATCCACCATTGTCATTCCGTATTGCTGGTCCACCTTTACCCCACCTCCTGTTAGCTTGAACCATTTGCACCGGAACAAAGGGACCTTAAAGGAGGGTCCATAGTCAAGTTCCCATAGCCGGTGATCTGCCTTGCCGTTGTAATGCTTGCCTTTCTTTCTTACTGGATGAATTTTCGGAAGAAATCGACGATGCCCAAGGTACACGTTCTTCTTACAATTTGGCAAATGTACACTTTCAGTCTCATGTAAGCAGTGCGTGCATGCATTGTATCCCTTATTTGACAGTCCCGAAAGGTTACTAAGAGCAGGCCAATCGTTGATGGTTACGAAAAGCAACGCTCGTAGGTCAAATTCCTCTTGTTTGTGCTCATCCCACACACGGACACCACCCCACAGCTGTAAAAGTTCATCAACTAATGGCCTTAGGTACACATCGATGTCGTTGCCGGGTTGCTTCGGACCTTGGATGAACACTGGCATCATAATGAACTTCCGCTTCATGCACAACCAAGGAGGAAGGTTGTAGATGCATAGAGTCACGGGCCAGGTGCTATGGCTGGAGCTCTGCTCGCCAAAAGGATTCATGCCATCCGTACTTAGAGCAAATCTTATGTTCCTTGCGTCAGCTGCAAAATCTTTGAACCATCTGTCGATCTTTCTCCATTGCGTTCCATCTGCGGTGTGTCTCAACTCCCCGTCCGACTTACGGTCCTCTTTGTGCCATCGCAACAACTTGGCATGCTCTTTGTTCCTGAACAGACGTTTCAACCGTGGTATTATAGGAGCATACCACATCACCTTGGCGGGAACCCTCTTCCTGGGTTTCTGGCCCTCAACATCGTCACCAGGGTCATCGCCTCTGATCTTATAACACAATGCAGTGCATACCGGGCATTCATTCAAATTCTCGTATTCACCGCGGTAGAGGATGCAGTCGTTGATGCATGCATGTATCTTCAGAACCTCTAAACCTAGAGGGCAGACAACCTTCTTTGCTTCGTACGTACTGGCGGGCAACTCGTTATCCTTTGGAAACATATTCTTCAACATTTTCAGCAAGTTTTCAAATGCCGAGTCAGCTACACCTGCCTCTGCCTTCCATTTCAGCAAATCCAGTGTGCAGCCCAGCTTTTTCAGACCATCATCGCATCCGGGGTACAGCGCCTTTCTGTGATCCTCTAACATGCGATCCAAATTCTCCCTCTCCTTTTCAGTTTCGCAGCGTCTCCGTGCATCAGCAATGGTCCGACCAAGATCATCAACGGGATCATCACGTGCCTCTTCGTCACCTTCCCCTTCACCTTCAGCATCCTCCATGAAAGTATCACCGAAATGAGCAAGATAGCTTTCATCGATGAAATCATCCCCTTCTTCATCTTCTTCCATTATAACCCCTCTTTCTCCATGCTTGGTCCAACAATTATAGCTTGGCATGAAACCGTGCCGAAGCAGATGCATGTGAACATCTCTTGAGGAAGAGTAACCCTTCTGATTCTTACAGATAACACATGGACAGATAACAAAACCCCCCTGCTTGTTCGCATTAGCCACTACGAGGAAATCTTTCAAACCCGTAGTGAACTCGCCGGAGAGTCGGTTACCGTACATCCATTGCCGATTCATCTGCATTATTATAATATAAAATATATAATTAACCATCATGCATTTGTTAAACTAACTAGCTACAAACAATATAAATTAAACAATGAACTGCACACATGCATATTTTATCAATGACACATCAAAGGTTCATCAAGTTGCTAACCGCGATCGAGGAGTGTGGCTCCAACACTTCATGTCATGTTTGTTTCATGCTCTTGGGGCATTTCATCAAACACCTTATGTGCATAAGAGGAACCAAAAGCAAACCTACACCCACTTGTGAAGAGAATGGCTCCAAGTGGCTAAGTGTTGGCTGCTGGATGGGTATATATAGGGGAGGGGCTTTAGTTGCGGTTGGCCTGGCAAACCGTGACTAAAGGTGCCCGAAGGCCTTTAGTCGCGGTTGTCCTGGCCAACCGCGACTAAAGACCCTCACGTGCGCCAGCTGGCCACCGAGCGCCCTGGGCCCAGGCCTTTGGTCGCGGTTCACCTCCAGAACCGCGACTAAAGGTCCCATTAGTCGCGGTTCCTACAGCTTCGCGACTTATGGGGCTGGACGGAAGCCTGTTTTTCCACCAGTGCTAATCAAGGTTTTACTAATTAATGATTCGGCCACGTTGATTACATAGGATCCTCTTATCTTACCTAACAAAACTAGATAGACTAACAAATAATGTGACTCCATGCATGTGACCTTTTGACTCCAAAAAATTAAAGGACCCCAATAACGAACGGACATTCGATCTGGGTAGCTCTCCGATCGAACTAAACATTCCCTGCCAACCATCAAATTGACCGAACAAAAATGTTCGATGTGATAGCGACTCCACATCGAACGAAATCTTATCCTCTTGGACCGATCGGATCAAAGCCTTATGGATTAAACTCCACACGTTAAAAACACCAGGAACCGATAAACTTGACTACACACATGAAGCAATATGAATTTGTACATAACGAATTTGACCTCTTCTTTCTTTGGTTCTGTTGATGGGGGCTCAATACAAAAAGCGCCAACCTGCGACGTATATGGAATAGTATGGTCTATGGTCATATCAATGTGCTTGTTTGTGATTAGAGTGAAAATCCATGAGATGTTAGTTGGAGGTTCCTTGTCAACCGGATCGTGAAGTGTGATACTTGTGCAAAGTTTGTGCACATATGTGATATGTCATGTTCTCCACTCCCCCAGCTCACTCCTAATAAGAAACAAATTGAGTGGTTCCATCAACAGTTCCTAGGCCCCGCCGCCGCTGCCGACAGCCGGCTGCCCCCACCCCCCCTCCCCCGGATCCGCTCTGTGCCGCCTCCTCGGGAGGTGGCCGGGGCGGCGCGAGCCCTCCCCCCCCCTTTGGTCGCCCTCGTCTCTCCTCCCCTCCCTGCCGCTGCCGATGGGCGCCCCCGACGCTGGCCGGGTGGTGTTGGCGGCGGCGGGGCCTGCCTGTCCCCGCGCGCGGCTCCCTGCCCAAGGCATGGGGCGACGGCCGTGCTCCTCGGCTTGATGACGGCCCGGCGGCTCACGCAGTGGTGGTGCGGCCCCTTGGCGGTGAGACGGCGTGGTGGTGCAGGTTAGCCGGTGGCGCGCCCCCGGGCCAGATGAGGTCCTAGCGGGCCGACGGTCCGTGGCTTCATCGTCGTATGTGTGGTGAGGAGGTGGAGCAGCTCGGACGGGGGGCAGCGACGCCGACGGCTTGCCAGCTGTGGCACGTAGGCGGGAGCTTCCCGGGCCTCTGAGGGCCCGCGTGAGCCTGTGGGGCCACGGACCCCGTAGGCTCCTTCTTTGGTGTCTGGTCAGCTACCATCATGGACGGTGGATGTGGGGCCCTCCAGTATGCTGACGGTGCTGCTGCCCTAGTCCTGGTGAGATAGCGTGGGAAGCTTCGTGTCCGTGTTGGAGCAGGGTGGTGGTCGGTTTGGTGGAGAGCTCCGGAGTGCCTGAGGTGGAGGATGGGATTGGGAGAAATCCCTGTTGGCTCGGCCGATACTGACGTGGTGGCGCCTGAGGGCACCATCGGACCTTCCTAGAGGGCATCGGGGCTACCCTTCCTCTCTCCCCACCGCGTACCGGGGGAATCCCTAGGCAGCAGCGTCGTCATTCTCGCGTCCCTTCTTGGAGGTGTTAATTGGTACCTGCGCTTCACAGTCTCGAAGTTTGGGGGACGATTTCCGGTGGACGCAGCGGTCGCGAGGCTTCATCGTTTTTGTCGATCCGCTGTTATCGGCATTTGTTTATTTTCTTTTTTTCTCATTCTTTTCTTTTGGGCATGATTGTGCTGCTTCCGCCCCAGCACCTATAGTTGGTTGTATCAGATGGTTGCCTTGTAATACAAAGCGGGGGGGGGACCCTTTTTCTTAATTGAGTGGTTCCCTTTGGTTACTCTTCTTATAAATGCACCACCCGGGGTTAAACTATTTTTACATCCAGTGTTATGTGTCCATGCTATCATTGACTCGAATGCTATATGGTGCACCATGCAGTACGTGCATTGATTTGGTTGCTTTACTGACAGAGTATCTATGCATCATAGAGTCATGCAATGGAGGCCTACTTCAGAAAATTGTTTAATAGTATGAGCCATTTATTTTTAAAGGTGTGTAGTTCGAGGGCTCAAGAGTGCGCTGAGAAGAGGAAGAGAGAGACTCTAAGAGCATTGGGAAGAGGAACATAGAGGAAAGTCTAGAGCTCGATTTAACCTCCAATGTCAGAGGTAGAAATTTGCTTTGTGATTTCCTGATGCCTCATATTCCTATCGATCTTAGGCACTCCATCCTCTTCATTTTGGCTTGCCTAAATATTTTGACAGGAGAATGTGGAAAATACAAGTTCATATGATGTTTCATATGATAAAGCGGTGGAAATGAGCCGAACAAAAGAGGGTCCGAGAACGCTGGTCATGGAAACATGGAGGAAATCCAAAATTCTTGTCTAGTGGCGGAGCTAGTATTTCCGACCTGGGTATGTAGAGTTCGAATTTTATGCACAACGATGTAACATATAAGAAATTCATATAATGACAATGAAAGTATACATTGTTCTTTGTAGCAACAATGTCTCCAATAAATTAGTTACATTGCAAGAACAAGGAGAATCCTAATATAACTTTACGATCGCCCTTTTGAAAATGGGAAATGATCGCGTCTTTATATAATTGCATGAAGAATTTAAGCTCAAGTAAAGTAACAAGAAATCATTTCAGTACTATTACCCCCAATTTGTTTGTTAGTATATCTTATTCCACACATAATTCATTGAAGAAAAAATATTAATCAAACAAATAGTAAGAACTGAAGAAAAGCATCTATTCTTGATTAATAATTCCTAGAAAGAAAGATTAAAATAAATAAATAAACATAATACTCACAAATTATAAATAGACAATGGGTGAAATTGCATACGCCACCGTTGGCGAATTTCCTGCTAGACGATGGATATGTCGTGCATGTCGTGCCGCTCCCGAGCGTGTACTGCGGTGGATGTGTATGGTCCATCGATCATTGGCAGGTGGCTGGTGACAATCCACGATGAATGGTGCGGTGGTTGCTTTCGGTGGCCGATGCGGGCTGCCGTGTGGCCCTAGTTTTATGATGCGGCAGTTCAATCAGCGGAATCACACATCGGCTGGATGCGCCAGCTCCTAGTCTGAGGTGTCTCCTTGGCTTTGATCGTTCTCTTCTTAATTTCTCATGTCTTGTACGTATAACTAGGCTGCCATATGCTATATAAATCAATATAAGAGCTTAGTGCAACTCTAACCAATCCACTGAAAAATAGAGGAGGATTTAGTCGAGTAAATTTAGTGAAGTAAACTTTTACCCCTCTATAGGTGGCCAGACCTAGCCAATCCCCTAAACATAGTGGAGTCGAAAAATTGTGTAGGTTTTGTGTCCTAGCCGCATAAGCTTCAAACACTTCACAATATATATCACAAAACATTCAACTTTAAACTGCATGAGATAATCATTAACAAGCATATAGTTTCATCATCATGATTTTCAAAGTAAAACATGCAAAGTTTATCCAAAAGGCATCACTTCAAACACAACGTTTGATCGAAAATCATGACAAACATAGCATGTGTATGTTGTGGGTCGAGCTTCTTCTTCTTCTTCTTCTTCTTCTTCTTCTTCGCGGCCTCCTCGGCGAGGGACAACGCTGCGGCCGTCAGTTTTCTAGCTCTCTTGGTGTCGTGGGAGCAGCGGGAGGGCGGCAGACTGTCGCCAGAGAGGCAGTCGCCAGCCCGGTGGACTTTGGCACGGTTTGGGCCGGTGGTTGTGGCCGGTGGAGCTTTTTAATTCCTAACCTTTTTTCGGTGTGTAGGTGGTTTCGTGCGGCTAAAGCGTCTTGGCTATCCATTCTGGCGACTGGGCCGATCGTCGGTGGCAACTACGGCACCTGGGGGTGGCAGCAGCGGGAATGGCGGAGCTGTGAGGGCGGGAGAAAGAGGCGCGCAGCTTTTACTCGACTGCGCAAGCGTCAAATATATTTATGCAGCTAGGAGGGGCTTTTCGGTGGGGGAATAAAAATTATCCTCCCTTATAGATTTTAGTAGTTCGGGTAGGTGCGGCATAGAGGAGTAAAACTAAAATTATCCTCCCTTATAGACTTTTAGAGGATCCGCTAGATTTGGCATGATACAATTATTTGTTTTTGCAAAAAATGTTGGGTGCGCATTGCATGCCTTTGAATTAGCCCAGCGTCGACCTGTTTCCCTTCTTCACGATGCCACATGCCTAGTGTTCCCCGATGCTGCTTCCTCTTCCTTTGGACTTGTGCGACATTGATACTCTAGAGCTACTTGATGCTAAGAGAGCAAGTAATACACAAGATCTAAACGAGAGTTGGGACAAATCGTGGAAGGGAATATGAAAACATAACACCAACATGTAAGAATTGCAATAGTTAGGATAACTAGAGTAACTTATAGGCTGAATCCCGATGAATTAACTCTTCATCAAAATAAGAACTCTGGGACAATTTCTGAGCAGTGAGCTAACATGTTCTCAAAACAAGACAACTTGGGGTGATAGTACCGAGATGAATGATGAGGCCTTCAGGTGCCTGAAGCTAACTTGTTCTAGCTCTAAACACAGATCAAGCATTAGATGGACTCACTCTGGAGAAAAACATCGCTAGTCTAATGCTACCTCGATTTAGATCAGATAGTTCACGGTCCTACTACTATTGAGTATTGACCAACATAACTATCAACCACTTAAGAAGACAAACCTTCACGTAGCTAACATATCAATTTTGTGAAAACTAACAATTGTTCTTGAGAGTTGAGAGCGCCCTACAATTTTTTCCATGTCAAATATGGAGTTGCCTTGAAATCTTGGTTGGCGGTTATTTGGTATGTACTATTTATGTATTTATCTTTCTTAGCATGTTAATGTTTATAGCATCTCCCAGCATAATATACTTGCCTTTTTGTTCCTCCTTGCCCTCGCGACTCCCGCAGTTCCTCCATATCGTCATCACCAGTAGTTGCCCGGTGCGGCACGGTTCCTCCCTACGATCCACCTAGTCCATCCACCCACCCTAACCCCCACCTGTCCGGCATCCTCCCTATAGTGGAGCCTCGTCCCGACCAGGCCAGATCTTCTCGGGTTGGTTGTAGGGTGCTGATAGCGGTAGATTCAGGCCTCCCGTTGCCAGATCTAGCATGTGGCGGTTGGTGGAAGTTGTTGGTGTAGGAGCCACTAGTATAGACTAGTGCTATTAATCCCCCTATCGAACATGATAGGGAAAAATTGTTTGTGATTAATGCATCAAATACAATATATAAATAAAACTATGTGTCGAAAACAAAAATGGGTGCGAAATATTGCACATAATTCACGCAATGACGCAAATGAACTGTGTGCGATAAATTTCGTATAACACGCACCTTTATTACATGACCTATGTGCGATGTATTGCACGGATTAGGCAAATGAAATTGTGTGCGATGATTTCAACTATCACACAAGATTTTATTATAAATTGTGTGCGACATTGTTCCACGTTAATAGCAAAACAATCGTGTGTGCTATTGCAAAATCGCACATGGGTCGATAAGAGCACCTGTCGGTCCACACGTCTTCTATTCGCTTGGCATGAAGGACTGGGATGGACTGGCCTGGTTTCCGCCGGTGCGCTCGGGCGTGATTACCATTGATCCAGTTTTGGATGTAGATAGACCCTTCCTTTTTCCCAAAGGTGACACTGGGTATCAAACCCACGGAAATGATGCTAATTGAAAGGTGATCCTTGCAACCTTTTGTTGTCGTAAAGAATTCAGTTTCCTAAAAAAAGTCGCACAAGTTTTGGAGACAAAACAATTATAGGAAAATAGGCCAGGGTTAATGTCTTAACTTGCAACCATATACTTGCACTTGGAATTTCATCTAAATATTCAGCATGGTCTTGGTAGACACCATTATTATGTGTTATCAATGTGTATATGTGGGGGCTGCATCCTCTTAACCCCATGATGGATCAACAACTTGCATTGTAAAATTGTTCCATCTATTGAATGAAATGATACATGGACTTGTGTATTCTCTAATACAAAAAAATATAGCTCATCTAAAGGTAGATATCACATGTAGGCATATACTACAATTGGCACCAAATCATCAAATATAACATATGCATATCTAAAACAATACATGATTGCAAATTGTGAAGGTTCATGATAAATTAGTCCAGGTATTAGCACAACAATATCAAGTTATTTTGGTACCGGAATATAGGAGAAATCTTGTACCATGCGAGGGTACATTCTGAGCGAACTAGAGTAAGAATGTGAGATATCAAATTTTAACAAGCTTTGAATTACTGTCAGTAAATTTGGCCGTAAAGATCGATTGAGAACTCTAGCGTATATGGAAAACTATAGAATGATTACACTTTTATCATTGTCAGTACTAAGTGCATATTGCATAAAATGCATTAGCGCTATGTTATTACTTCTAGATCTTTTTTTCAAAACACCACCCCATATATTGATTAAAATAAAACATTGTTACAGTCATTTGTTTCAGCATACACCATGAGGGCGGAACACTACTACTAACAAGAGTCCCATCAGAAAGGTTATCAAAACTAAACTTAGCTAACTCATGCGCCACCACATTTGCCTTCCTACTTATCTTAACCAATTGAAAACTTTGAAGAAGTTTTGTGATGCTCGGTGCTTCTTTCTCCAGATCAACCAGAGGGTGTCTTTCAAGGAGATCATTTGCTAGGAAAAAACATACACAAAGGAACAATCACTTAAAAAAATAATCAATCAATATCTGATTTCTTATCTGAAGTTAATATTATATGTTTCTCAACCAATCAACACATCCCAGAAGTTATCAGACAAAAAGAAATCTCGTTCAATTTATCGATGATCATTTGATACAATGATATGTTCCTTAGTTCAAGGCATTCCATAATGGTTCTTAATTGTGACATTTATTTGCTTGGTTCTGGTAATCTTCCATCACATGGACTATTCTCAATTTGTCTACCTTACTCTCCTAAAATATACTGAAGGACTGTATGGTTGATCGCCTTTCCACTTCCTCTAAATTCAAGTAGAGGGTCAAGGACAAATCTTTTTTGTTCTTTAATTGTAAATGAGAAAAATATCTCCCAGTATCCTCCCTCCACGTGCCCATAATAGCAATAGATGTTCGATGGCCAGTGTCATTCATTGGAACACTATGGTGTGCCATGTAGATATATGTGCGTTTTCATTGATTTCAGCATTCTACTCACAAAATTTAGCATTGTTTGCACTAGAACCCTTCATAAGAGGCCTATATATACCTCATGAGTTCAAGCTTCTTTCTATGGAATTTTTAGAATCATACTCCTTCAAGGTGAAATAGGAGGAGGAATAAATAGTCTAAGAGTAGTGAGAATGGGAACATAGAGGAAACCTTGAGCTATCCATCTACGCCTCTAGAATCAGAGGTGGATATCTATCTTAGTGTTTCCCCATGCCTCCCATTCCTACTGTTCTTAGGTTGTCCTTCCCCTTCCTTTTACCTCAGGAAAATGTTTCCGTGCTGAAAGCTTATAATTAATTACGTATGTAATGTTTAGGTCATGAGGTCTTGAGAGTGAATAAGGAAAAGGAAGCCATTAGTATCTCAGAGTAGTAGGCTTGGGAACATGGAGGAAAGCAGACTTCTTGCCCTCTAAATTTAGGGGCCAAGACTGTTTTGTATTTTCCCCATGCCTCTCATGCTTATTACTCTTAGATATTCCTTCCGTTTCCTATTTGCTTGACTAATTATCTAAACAAATGTGCACATCTAGGTTTAGATAATGGGGACGTGAAGGCAAGTGGAAGAGGAAGAAAATGAGCATTTAAGAGCATTGGACATGGGGACATGGAGGAAGGCCTAAACTAGTGTGTCTCTCTACAACTAGGGTCCAATATTTTTTTTAGAATTTTCTCGATGCCTCCCATGCCTATTATTCTTAGGTGCTCATTCCTCTCCCTTATGATCTGCAAAAACTGTTGTGAAAGAAGTGACAATAGATATCTTCCAATGCAATGACTTTCACACAATTTAACCGAAGGCATTAACATGGACAATTCCAATGCAGTGACTTTGACAACAAAATAGCATAACATATAAACAATCTATCACGGAAATAGGAACAACCAATTATAACTATAGATGACGAAGAGGAACAACTGAAGAAGGGAACTCACGGTACAGTCACTCTGTGCATTTTAAATCCAAACCGAAAAATCATACCGAAAACAAACCGAACCAAACCAATTTTATGGTGTTTTGTCTAGGTATAGTATGAACTTTCCATACCATTTTGAATTTCGGTTTTTATGGTATATGCTGAAAAACCGAACGTATTATCAAATAAACCAAAGTACAAAAATATTTATATTTCTTCAGACAAACAACCGTACAAGTTGTTATTTTTCTTGTATAGAAGCCACATTTCTTACTAAGTACATCCATTGTACTCGTAACATAGTCATTTCTATCTAAAAATTGCTAAGCACGTCCTTAACCATCAAGGCATGAATACATGCATGCATATATACCTTAGAGCATCTATAGTTGGGCGCCCCAAATCGCCCTCAAACGCCCGGGTGGGCTGACCGGTCAGTGACCGGTCATAAAAAACCGATCCAGTCGGGCGCCTCCAATGCCTAGGCTGACTGGCACCCCTCGTATCCAGCCCAAATATGGGGCGGATATATGGGGGCGCCCGGGCGCGCCCGCCATGTTTGACCCGACAGCCCAATCCCACCGCAAAGTGCACGAAATCCATCCCTAGACCTGCCAGATCCATTTTCTCTATCCTCTTTGCGACATCCATCTCACAGCTTCGCCGTCGCGCGTGCTTCGTAGCCATTCCTAGCCTCTGCATTCCCAGCTCTGGTAGAGCAGACCTCTCTCTACTGTCCTCGCCGCAAGGGACGTTGTCGCCGACCCGGACACCATCGCGGTATGTCCAACAACTCTCTGACTCCGCCTGCGCTTGATGAGTTAGACACATTGTCTGACTGAATTTTTGGTGATTTTATTATGAAAAATGATGTGTTCTGAAGCTTCATCGGATGAGGAGTATGGACCGACGGAGCTTGATCAGATGACCGAAGATGAGTTCTTTGATTCCTCGGATTCAGGAAGAAGTGGATATGATCATGCTCATGAGCATGCAAGAGGAAATGGATCGGCAAGTGGATCATATTCTCAACTTCAAGGGCTCAATCAAAAGGAGAAGAGTGATCAATCGGGATAGGGTGTCTGGAGCATGGTTGTTGCAGAGGGACTACTTTGCTCCGAAGCCTACTTTCCACGATCATCCATGGTTCCATCACCGTTTTCGCATGCGAAAACCATTGTTTTTGCGCACTATGGAGGGAGTGGAGGAAAACGAAGACTACTTCAAGCTTACAATGGGTTACTGCAGTCAACTTTCTTTCTCTGCCAAGCAGAACTGCATGGCTGCTCTAAGGATGCTCGCACTTGGTACTTCCATAGATGCCGTTGGTGAGATGGTCGAGATGGGGGAGAGCACATGCGTGAAGACTACTTTCAAGTTTTCCTGCGTCATGATGCAGGTGTTTGGAGCTGAGTATCTCAGAGAACCAAATGCGTAGGACATAGAGAAGTTGTTGGCTATTGGAGAGGCTAGTGGGTCTCCGGGAATGCTCAGATCAATTGATTGCATGCATTGAAAAACTGCACCGAAGGTTCGCGAGGAATGTATCAAGGTCACACCAAAGAGGCCACCATCATACTAAAAGCGGTGGCATCACATGACTTATGGATTTGCCATGCTTTCTTTGGAATGTCGGGTTCTCACAACGACATCAACGTGCTTCAACAATCTCCGGTGTTCATGAGGCTTTGTAATGGGGAATCACTGTCGTGCAACTACACCATCAACGGCCGAGACTACAACATGGGATACTATCTAGCCGATGACATTATCCTCAGTGGGCGGCATTTGTGAAGACCATATCCGAACCGCATGGCAGGAAACAGAGCCACTTTGCAACAATGCAGGAAGCGGCTAGGGAGGATGTGGAGAGGGCATATGGAGTGCTTCAAACTCGTTGGGGAATTGTTCGTGGGGCTGCAATGATCGATGTGGGAATCTGAAACTTTGGGGCAAATCATGACATGTTGTGTTATTTTGTACAATATGATTGTCGAGGATGAAGGTGAAGGTGTATCCCAAACCAATTATCTTGAAGCTCCCAGAGAACAAGTTGAAATCTCGGAAGATCAAGATGCAACTCAGCTTATGAGCTTTCTGCAGATGCATCAGAAACTTAGAGATCATCAGGTGCACACGCAACTACTCAATGATCTTGTGGAGCATATGTGGACCCACAATAGAAACCAAAGAGCTGATGATTGAGTTGTGCTCTTAAAATAAATTTAATCTAAAAACTAGTTACGTTCGATACCAACATTTGTCACTTACGTGCGACATTGGCTTGTATGATCGACTTGCATGGATTTTCATGGATTTGAGAGTCCGGATTTGAGAATTGTGGATGCCGGGAGCAAAATAGGAGGGCCCGTCTGGATGCCTCCGCGGGCATGCCCGGGCGCGTCCGTGGACATATAGTGGGCCGAATTTGACAAGTCCGGCTGTAGATGCTCTTACTAGAAGCATTCACGTGCTTTGACGCGCCTTCTTCTTTTTCTCATCGCCTTTCTTTTTAAACATATAGTATGATTTTCTTAATTTGGTTGTTTGCTAGGCCAAGTTTATTTAGGGTAAAAGCAAAAAAAAACATCATCGTGATCATGTGAGGAACAAACTAAAATTATAAAGTGATCAAAAGGAGCGATCATCAGAACAATTTCAGTTCGGAATAGGCAAAACATTTTCAAAAACAACGCACTAACGACCCTTGGCGGAGCCAGGCTTAGCAGAGAAGCGCAGGTTGCAACCCTAGCAAACCGCCCAAGATGATAGTTACTTTGCTTTTCCTCCTACTGTAAGACAGGAAAACCAACATGCAGCCAAAGAGGAACCAGATAAACTGGGAGAGGACACGACGATCGATTAATGGCCAACTGACTAACATGGTGGGCGGACAATAGTCGCCATATAGGATGAAGGGTGAGAGCTCCCTATTTCTAGGGAGCTTAGTAGCTCGGGCAATAGTGGCCATATAGGCCGAAGGGTGAGAGCTCCCTATTTCTAGGGAGCTTAGTAGCTTCTATGCAATATTTTTGCTCTTTGCACTCCTGTTGTACATCATAATTCATTGTATTTTTCTATTAGTGTTAACCAATGGAACAAGCCAAATCCTATTATTAAACTTTTATCAGGACATGACTAAAGCGAAGCTCACATCATTCGATGGGCTCTGCGCTACAAAAACATAAAATCCTATGAACCTGAATGACAGTGGACATACTTTACACGCAAAATCTACCGGAAATATATATTTCTCTCGGATGACTATCCGGTTGCTGAGTTCACTCTATGAAGATTTTGGAGGCTCCAAAATACAATGATAAATTATAACATGGAATTAAGAATCAATGGATTGACAGAGTAGAGAACCTGTAAGCAGACAATAATATAGCTAGAAATGCTAGGAGCAGCATGGTACTCATACACTACATATGTTCTTTTGAATGAAAGGGGTTTCCCCCGGTTCCCTTTTAGTGAATGAAGCCAAAGCCCATACACTACATAAACTGTAACAGTCAAGAGCATAATAATGCCCTTGATTCTGATTGAATGTAGTGCTCCATATGGTTTACCGTTTGCACCTTAACATGTAACACTAACTAATGGAAAGTTCTGACTGGCTCTATGCCTACTAAAAATAAACAGCAAGATGATGCAGCCATGTATGAACAGATATGCTATTGACCTATTGTACACTTTACCATTCAGCTATTTAGGACTATCATGAAGCCTTGTGCTAGCACTTATTGTGACACATTTCAGTATTGTCTTGCTTGCTCCTTACTATACCTGAAAAGTAGAAAAAAAGACCGATACTGACTGCAAATATACAAATCCAACATATAACTGAGGACAAATTTCTAGGAGTAACACGTTGTAATTTATTGATGTAAATTAAAAGCATGGCATTAGACATCTGAAATGCATGTCACATGTGTACACATATACAGATATATTATAACTTATACTTCAACACTATAATTCAGATGATGTAAGAGGCACATTTCAAGGGATGCAACAGGCCAACATCTACCAGTTGAGGATATTTACCAATCTGTAGCAACACTGGATGCACACCAGTTTAAAATGTGATCTAGAAACATGTACTTACAATAACATATAACATATTTCTGTCTCAAATTTGTATCCTTGCAAACCTACAAACCTTAAGCATGTTGAAACACAAAAATTCTAGCACTTTTTCCTGAAATACAAATAAGACAGTTAAACATAGGCAAATGTATATATAACTTGCTTCAATGCCGCTGGTTAAATACTTGTAGACGGCCACCGTATGACACGCTGGGCCTTCTTCTCGAGCAGTAAACTAACTTCAGCAAACCATAGAATAATTAAGGGATACCCCCCGCAAAAAAAATTAAGGGATACAAGGCTAATGACATGTACATATTGGACTTACACAATGTTAAAACATGCCTAGTATCTGGTAGGAACACACATCAACATATTCATTCAATGAAAAAAGACCGGTAATTTATGAAAATGCTCGGATTAACCATGTGTAATCATTTTGTAGAAGTCATATATATATATGGTTATACCAAAATGTCACCTATCCATGATGAGACTTAACTATATATGTACAAAATGAAGCCCCCTCGTGCATCTATTTTTCGCTTTGTGATTTTTTTTTGAAAACAGTACAGACCTGAGCGCTCATATATGATTGCAAGCACCAGAACTTGAACCCTGGTGTGCTGGGAATACCACTTCCCACCTAACCATTCCAACCACAGGTTGGTTCGCTATATTTCGGTTTGTGATTGACAACATAGATTATGATTTCTTCAGACAATTATGTTTTTCTTCTTCAAGCTTCACACCAAATTTCATTGACATTTAGAAGTATGGTTTTAGACTGGAGAATGATAATTTGTTTAAACAAGCAGAAAAAGGGATTGTACAGGTTGCTCAATCTTCAAATCTACAAAGTTGAAATATGCAAGCCACCAATAGAAGCTAGATCGGTCATCATATACATAATTGAACATCATATAAAAAGATGGATTTAAACAAAAAAATAAAAGATAAAAACAAGGTTAGAGGTTTTGATTCCTCGAAATCCTAAAAGCTATAAGAGATCCATGAGAAGGAGAGGATGCCCAAGAGGCCAAGAAACACCACTGGCCTGGTCACCATCGAGGAGTCTTGATGTCTGGCCACAAGGGGCAGCCTTCCTGGCACCTGCTGCAGCTGATCTTCCTCTTGCCTTAATCCAACACTAGTTGCGATGGGTGCAAGGCAGATAGCATGCCCCATTGTAAATGGTGACCCTGAAGCCTAATCGGCCATGCAAATATTGTCGATTGATGGGCTCCAAGAAGACGTCGCAAGGCGCAACACGGGGGCATTGGTGATGCTGGCGCAAGCATCATCTCCTAGATGATCCTCAAACCAGAGTGATAGCCTTCCTCCTCCTTGATCTCGAGCAAGCGACGAAACAAGGGGACGTCGGATGAGAGCGTGACATAGTATCAGAGGAGTGCGCGCAGCAACGACAATGGACAGCACGAGAGGAAGAAAGGGTGACACAGGGGAGGGTGAGTGAAGGCCAGGGGTCTGAGGTGGCGGCTCGAGAGGAGGAGGAGGAGCAACACGCGGTAAGGCAGGGGACTTTTTTTCATGGCTGGGGAAGGCGGCGGTTCGGTACCGAGTAGAGGTTGCTGAGACATGGCAATGTATGAGAACGCAGGGAAAAATAGATGTTCACTCGCTGACTCACGGGGACCGCAACGAAATAACAGCCCCCAACGAGGATAGAGCCCCATTTCGTTCGAGCTTAGCAACTGTACAGATATATGATAACCCACCCAGCATGGAAGATATAGGCAGCCCTAGTTGTAACATGAGCTGCTCGAGCATACAAAACAGAATTTCATTTGAAGGTTTGGAGTTTGGCACATACAAATTTACTTGGAACGGCAGGTAAATACCGCATATAGGTAGGTATGGTGGACTCATATGGAACAACTTTGGGGTTTAAGGAGTTTGGATGCACAAGCAGTATTCCCGCTTAGTAAAGTTGATGGCAAGCAAAAGACTGGGAAGCGACCAACTGAGAGAGCGACAACAGTCATAAACATGCATTAAAATTAATTCACACCGAGTACAAGCATGAGTAGGATATAATCCACCATGAACATAAATATCATGAAGGCTATGTTGATTTGTTTCAACTACATGCGTGAACATGTGCCAAGTCGAGTCACTTAATACATTCAAAGGAGGATACCATCCCATGATACCACATCATAATCATTCTAATAGCATGTTGGCACGCAAGGTAAACCATTATAACTCATAGCTAATCAAGCATGGCACAAGCAACTAAAATCTCTAAATGTCATTGCAAATATGTTTACTTCATAATAGATGGCTCAAGAATGATGAATCATCATATTTACAAAAACAAGAGAGGTTGAGTTCATACCAGCTTTTCTCATCCCAATAAGTCCATCATGTATCGTCATTATTGCCTTTCACTTGCACGACTGAACGATGTGTATAATAATAAGAGTGCACGTGCATTGGCCTAAGCTGGAATCTGCAAGCATTCAACTCAAAAGAGAAGACAAGGTAATATGGGGTCTAAGTTAAATAAACAACCATGCATATAAGAGCCACTAAGCATTTTCAATATAGTCTTCTCGACCCCCAAAAGAAAGAAAAGAAAATAAAACTATTTACACAGCAAAGCTCCCAACAAGTAAGAAGAAGAACTAGAAATCTTTTTGGGTTTTCATTTTAATTTCTACTACAAGCATGGAAATTAAACTAACTAATTTTTTTGGTTTTTCTTAAGGTTTATCAAACACACAAGAAGAAAGCTAGAAAAAGAAATTTAAACTAACATGGATAATACAATGAAAGAGTATGAGCACCGATGACTATTGTGTGAACATGAATGTAAAGTCGGTGAGAAATACGTACTCCCCCAAGCTTAGGCTTTTGGCCTAAGTTGGTTTAATACCAAGGACCGCCGCTACTCTCCCTAGTGTAATGGGAGGTCTAATCAAGATACCACTGGCTGGTCATCTCCGGATCCCACTGGACAGATGAAAGATTCCGGCTCAGGTTCTGGAGTAAAAGCTTGGGCTAGATGGTTGTTCGCCGCTTCCGGCGTGACAAGACGATTTTCTACAAGCAAATCAATTAACAGAGGTGCAGGCAAAATAATAACCTCAATGTGTTTCTTATTAAATCTAAGTTTATACAAGAGCATCTTTTCTTCGTTGTCAACAATAAACTTGTGTGCTACCATGCTCTCGTAATCTAAAACGTGAGGATGCAATTTTATCTCATCCTCCTCATGGTGTCTAATGGGTATCTGAAAATGTTTAGCAAGACGTGCAGCATTGATACCTCCAAATATGGGGCCTTTTGTACGATTCATGGCTAGCTGTTTAGCAACGACGGCACCCATACTAAAAGTATTGTCTCCCAGCAGAGCATGTTGAAGAATAATAATATCTGGAACGCTCAAATTTCCACTATTTCCACGACCAATCAAGCATCTACTAGCAAATATGGTAAAGTAGTGTAAAACAGGAAAGTGTATGCTAGAGACTTTTGCCTCAGAGCCCTTCTTTGGCTTTTCCACAACAATAGTTTTAACGAAGCCACCCACATCTTCACGATGGGGTTCCTCTAATTCTCCCTCATAAGGTATCCTACATACCGCACAAAAATGACGTAAAGATATTTCTTTGAATTCATCATATAAATGAAATGATACTGCAGGTGGTGACTTCTTAGGATAATAATAAAAGTTTTGCACGAAAGTATTGGTGAGTAAGAGATACTGATCAATTCAGTTGTTCATGAAACCGGTGAGGCCTGCAGTCTCGATCAAAGAATAAAAATCTTCATGAATTCCAGCTTCTTTCAAGAAATCCTCACATGGCCATTCGTACGACCGTACTTCCGCTAAGCGAGGAAGATTATACTTGGCTTTTTCCTTCTCTTTGGCTTGTTTTTCCTGACAACTTTGGCTAGAAGAGCCTTTAAAGAGCCTCCTTAACATTTTCTGAAAATTTCTGAAATTTTAGTAACTTCAAAATAAAAGTGAATAAAACTAAACAAGATTGATAGCAACTACTCCTACAATTGCCTAGAGCCTATATCATACATTGGAATTGCTTGGGACCTCAAAAATTTAACATGCAAGCTCAAGAACATGGTCACCTATGCAGCAAAATTTTGCAATGAATAAAACACTAGAACAAAAACTAATTGGACCAATGGAGGAGTCACATACCAAGCAACAATCTCCCAAAGCAGTTTTGTGAATGGAATTTTGAGCTAAGAGATCGAAAATCGCAGCAAGACCAGCTAGAACTCATGCTTGAGCTGGATGGGGATTTTTTTGGGTAGAAGATGAAGTGTGTGGGTGCTGGCATAAGTGGAGGGGGCCACCAGGGGCCCACGAGACAGGGGGCGTGCCCTATAGTGGGGCACCCTCCTCTCTCGTGGCCTGGTGCTTGCCCCTCCTGCAGTGTTTTCAGTGCCTAAAATACTCAAATATTCCAGAAAAAACATACTAAATTTGCAGGGCATTTGGAGCACTTTTATTTTCGGACTATTTTTTAATGCACGGATAATTCAAAAAAAAGACGGATAATACTATTTTTGCTTTAATTATTCTAAACAACAAAAAGTAAAAAGAGGGGAAAGAAGGTTGTGCCTTCTAGTTTCATCCATCTCGTGATCATCAAAATGAACCCACTAACAAGGTTGATCAAGTCTTGTTAATAAACTCATTCCGAATAACACGGAACCAGAGAAATTTCGAATAACACTAAGTTACCTCAACGGGGATATGAAAATCCCCAACAATAAGAATATCATACTTTTTCTTGACAGTAGGGAGAGGAAATTCAAAACCTCCAAAAATAATAGTTGGAACTTTTTCAATAGAATTGATGCTATGAACTTGAGATTGTTTCCTAGGAAAGTGTACCGTATGCTCATTACCATTAACATGAAAAGTGACATTGCCTTTGTTGCAATCAATAACAGCCCCTGTAGTATTAAGAAAAGGTCTACCAAGGATAATAGTCATACTATCGTCCTCGGGAATATCAAGAATAACAAAGTCCGTTAAGATAGTGACATTTGCAACTACAGTAGGCACATCCTCACAAATACCGACAGGTATAGCAGTTGATTTATCAGCCATTTGCAAAGATATTTCAGTAAGTGTCAACTTATTCAATTCAAGTCTACGATATAAAGAGAGAGGCATAACACTAACGCCGGCTCCAAGATCACATAAAGCAGTTCTAACATAGTTTCTTTTAATAGAGGATGGTATAGTTGGAACACCCGGATCTCCAAGTTTCTTTGGTATTTCACCCTTAGAAGTGTAATTAGCAAGCATGGTGGAAATTTCAGCTTCCGGTATCTTTCTTTTATTTGTAATGATATCCTTCACATACTTAGCATAAGGATTTACTTTAAGCATATCAGTTAAGCGCATGCGTAAGAAAATAGGTCTAATCATTTCAGCAAAGCGCTCAAAATCCTCATCATCCTTTGTCTTGGATGGTTTAGGAGGAAAGGGCATGGGTTTCTGAACCCATGGTTCTCTTTCTTTACTGTGCTTCCTAGCAACAAAATCTCTCTTATCATAACGTTGATTCTTTGATTGTGGGTTATCAAGATCAACAGCAGGTTCAACCTCTACATCGTTGTTTTTGCTAGGTTGAGCATCAACATGAACATTATCATTAAAATTATCACTAGGTTCATGTTCATCACCTGCTTGTGTTTCAGCATCAGAGATAGAAATATCATTGGGATTCTCAGGTGTGTCTATGACAGGTTTACTAGAAGAATGCAAAGTCCTATCATTTTTCTTTTTCTTCTTTTTAGAAGAACTAGGTGCCTCTAAATTATTTCTCTGAGAATCTTTCTCGATTCTCTTAGTGTGGCCTTTAGGATACAGAGGTTCCTGAGTCATTCTACCAGTTCTAGTAGCCACTCTAACAGCAAAATCATTTTTATTATTTAATTCATCAAGCAAATCATTTGGCGCTTTAAGTACTTGCTCAGCTTGAGTAGCAACCATAGAAGCATATTGGCTAACGCGGTGAAGTTCATCTTTAACTCTGGCCAGATTATCAGCTACGCGTGCTATCTCGAAAGCATTATTCTTTAACTCTCTACCAACATAAGCATTAAAACTTTCTTGTCTAGCCATAAAGTCATCAAATTCATCTAAGCATGGGCTATGAAATTTATTAGAGGGTATTTCAACTTTATCATATCTATAGAGAGAATTTACTTTTACTACCTGTGTCGGGTTATCAAGACAATGTGCTTCTTCAGGCGGTAAATTAAGACCATGTATTTCTTCAATAGGAGGTAAATTCTTAACATCTTCAGCTTTAATACCTTTCTCTTTCATTGATTTCTTTGCCTCTTGCGTATCTTCAGGACTGAGAAATAAAACACCTCTCTTCTTCGGAGTGGGTTTAGGAATAGGCTCGGGCATTGGCTTAGTTGGTTCAAGAATTACTTCAGGAACTGGCTCGGGAAGAGTCCAATTATTTTCATTATTCAATAGTATTTCAGCTTCGTCAACTGTTCTTTCCCTGAAAACACAACCAGCACAACTATCCAAGTAGTCCTTGGAAGCATCGGTTAGTCCATTATAAAAGATATCAAGTATTTCATTTTTCTTAAGAGGATGATCAGGCAAAGCATTAAGTAACCGGAGAAGCCTCCCCCAAGCTTGTGGGAGACTCTCTTCTTTGATTTGCACAAAATTATATATTTCCCGCAAGGCAGCTTGTTTCTTATGAGCAGGGAAATATTTAGCAGAGAAGTAATAAATCATATCCTCGAGAATTATACCAAGTCTTAGCATCACCCTTTAATGAGAACGGAAATATCTTAAGGATATATAAATAGCGAGACTTCTCATCATTAGTAAACATGGTGGCTATATCATTCAACTTGGTAAGATGTGCCACAACAGTTTCAGATTCAAGGCCATAAAAAGGATCAGATTCAACTAAAGTAATAATACCAAGATCTACATAGAATTCATAATCCTTATCAGTAACACAGATAGGTGAAGTAGCAAAAGCGGGATCGGGTTTCCTTCTAGCATTAAGAGACTGCTGCTTCCATTTAGCTAATAATTTCTTAAGATCGTTTCTATCATTGCAAGCTAAAATTTCCCTAGCAGCTTCTTCATTCATAACATAACCCTTAGGAACGACAGGTAATACATAATCATTGGGGGAACCTTCATCATCACTATCATCAATAATAGGTTCTTTAGTAATATCATTCCCCCTAACTCTAGCAAGTTGTTCATCTAGAAATTCACCTAATGGCAAAGTAGTATCACGCACAGAAGTAGTTTCATCATGCATAGCAGAAGTGGCATCATCAATAACATGCGACATATCAGAATTCATAGCTGTAGTAGGTTTAGGTGTCGCAAGCCTACTAATAACGGAAGGAGAATCTAGTGCAGAGCTAGATGGCAGTTCCTTACCTCCCCTCGTAGTTGAGGGCAAAATCTTGGTGTTAGCATCTTTCAAGTTCTTCATAGTGATCAACAGATAGAAATCCCAAGTGACTTAGAGAATAGAGCTATGCTCCCTGGCAACGGTGACAGAAATTAGTCTTGATAACCAACAAGTGTAGGGGATCGCAACAATTTTCGATGGTATAGTATTCAACCCAAATTTATTGATTCGACACAAGGGGAGCCAAAGAATATTCTTGAGTATTAGCAGTTGAGTTGTCAATTCAACCACACCTGGATAACTTAGTATCTGCAGCAAAGTATTTAGTAGCAAAAGTGGTATGATAATAAAGGTAGCGCTAGCAAAAGTAAAGATAAATGTTTTTGGGTTTTGTAGTAGTTGTAATAGTAGCGACGGAAAAGTAAATAAGCGAAGAACAATATATGAAAAGCTCGTAGACAATGGATTAGTGATGGATAATTATGCCGGATGTGATTCCTCATGTAATAGCTATAACATAGGGTGACACAGAACTAGCTCCAGTTCATTAATGTAATGTAGGCATGTATTCCATAAATAGTCATACGTGCTTATGGAAAAGAACTTGCATTACATCTTTTGTCCTACCCTCCCGTTGCAGCAGGGTCCTTACGGAAACTAAGGGATATTAACGTCTCCATTTAATAGAGAACCGGAACAAAGCATTAGCACATAGTGAATACATGAACTCCTCAAACTACGGTCATCACCGAGAAGTATCCCGATTATTGTCACTTCGGGGTTGTCGGAACATAACACATAGTAGGTGACTATAGACTTGCAAGATAGGATCAAGAACACACATATATTCATGAAAACATAATAGGTTCAGATCTGAAATCATGGCACTCGGGCCCTAGTGACAAGCATTAACCATAGCAAAGTCATAGCAACATCAATCTCAGAACATAGTGGATACTAGGGATCAAACCCTAACAAAACTAACTTGATTACATCGTAAATCTCATCCAACCCATCACCGTCCAGCAAGCCTACGATGGAATTACTCACGCGCGGCGGTGAGCATCATGAAATTGGTGATGGATGATGGTTGATGATGACAACGGCGACGAATCCCCCTCTCCGGAGCCCCGAACGGACTCCAGATCAGCCCTCCCGAGAGAGGTTAGGGCTTGGCGGTGGCTCCGTGTCGTAAAACGCGATGAAACTTTCTCCTTGATTTTTTTCTCCCCGAACGTGAATATATGGAGTTGGAGTTGACGTCGGTGGAGGTCGAGGAGGCCCACGAGATAGGAGGCCGCGCCCTAGGGGGCGGGGCGCCCCCCTGTCTCGTGGACAACCTATGGGCCCCCTGGCATTGATTCTTTTGCCAAAAATTCTTACTAATTCCAAAAAGTGCCTCCGTGGATTTCCAGGACATTCCGAGAACTTTTCTTTTCTACACATAAAACAACATCATGGTAGTTCTGCTGAAAACAGCGTCAGTCCGGGTTAGTTTCATTCAAATCATGCAAGCTACAGTCCAAAACAAGAGAAAAAGTGTTTGGAAAAGTAGATACGTTGGAGACGTATCAATATATAGTTATACTAAATTTGTGTAAAAAAGTGTGTATTTTATTATTATGTTATTTTCAGATTCATGTCATCTTTGGTTATTATGGCATATACTGAAAGTATGAAACCATACGGAAATAATTTGGCATGTACCAAAACCAAACTGTATTTTAATTCATAGTATATTTACCAAAACAATACTTACAAACCAAAAAAATAGTATAAACCGAATGCACTGTATTGTCGATCCGCCACGTTATCCATTCGTGCAGAACATAGGTGGTGCCGCCTTAGCCCATAGCCCGTGGATCCCCTTTCCGGCGCTAACCCGCGACTCCCGGCACATTTGCCCGGCCTCGCCATAGCGGCTGCTCCTTCACACGGACTGGGCGAGCGACGATGAATGGCTGCTACTCTAGGTCTCTATTGTGCCTAAAACTCCGCAACTCCTTAAGCATGTCCGGCTTCCAGCTTCTCCCTAAAAAACTCGAGTTCAAGAAGTTTTTTAGGGAATTTGATGATGTGTTCAACGGGAACCCCTATGTCTCGCATTCTGCAAGAGCGAGGGCATCGTCGCTGATGGGGGCGAGCCAACATGGGCCGGTGCACGCGCGCGAGAGGCCGCAGCCTGGTTCTCTGTTTTTATTTTACATTTTGTTCTTTTGTTTTTTGCTTTATTTTTTGATTTCAGTTTATACTTTAAAATATTATAAATATATAATACAAAAAACTCTATAAAAACTTTTGCAAAATGTTGAATAAGTATTTGAAAAGTGTTGAACAAGTATTTCGAAAATGTTAATCAAGCATTTGAGAAATGTTGAACAAGTATTTGAAAAATGTTAATCAAGCATTTAGAAAATGTTGAACAATTATTTGAAAAATGTTAATCAAGCATACAAAAATGTTGAACATGTATTTTAAAAATATTGAACAAATATTTGAAGAAAAAACAATCAAGCATTAGGAAAATGTTGAACAAGGATTTGACAAAATGTTGAACAAGTATTTGAAAAATGTTAATCAAGCAATCTAAAAATGCTGAACATGAATTTGAAAAATGTTGAACAAGTACTTGAAATGTTGAATAAGTACTAAAAAATACTGAAAAAGTATTTGTAAAATATGTATTAAAAAATGTTGAACGAGTTTTTGAAAAATGTTGAACAAGTATTTTAAAAGTGTTGAATAAGTATTCAAATGTTGAATAAGCATTCAGACAACGTTTGACGTGTATACAAAAAATGTTGATCACTTACTAAAAAAATGTTTTTGACATATATCAAATGTAGAGTGAAAACAAAGACAAACATAAGAAAAAAAATTGGAGAAGGAAAAAACAAACAAAAAATGGAGAAGAAAAAGGAAACAAAATGAAAATAGAATAATGCAAAAAACGAGCATAATAACCAAAAACAAAATGCAAAATGAGATCAAATAAAATAAAACATAAAACAAAAGAAAAGAAATATAAAAGGAAACGGAATAAAACAAAAGAGGAAAAAAATCCAAAGAAAAAAGTGAGAAGAAAAAGAAAAGAATGAAAAAATCCGAGAACGAAAAAATGAAAAACCCATTGGGAAACCAAGAAAACCAGCTCTTTTCACGTTAAGTGGAATGTGCCTAACATACTAAGCAAGAATGCGCCGTTAGCTGAGTGGCAAGCAGCGCGCTGCGTCAGCCTGGTGTGTCATTCCTTTTTCATATTTTTAAGTGAAGCGACACAGGTCGGCCCAGTAAAGAAAAACCTTTAGCGATGGGTATGCTTAGCGCTCGCTTAAAGAGAAAAATAGTCGCCGTGGTGTTCAGCATTGCAACTTCTCGGTTCAATCATTGTACCAGGCCGCCAACCCATTTAGGCATGTGTGGCGTAATGACCTAGGGAAATTAATAAGCTTAGCCTAATTCAGTAGCAGCCTTTGAGCCCGCTCGGCTGCAGTGTCATCTCCCCCGAGTAGGAGCACATCCCCATGATTGCCGCACTGCTGCATGGTGTTCTCCATGCAGATGTTGTTGAAGGGAGCTCATATAGGACGCGTTAAGTGCCAGTTATAGCAGTTGGCGCTCGCTGCTGCACCTGGTGGGTCGGCCCACGACATACAGTGCAGCGGAAATTATTTTCAGAACATTGTTCAATAGTATGAGATTTCTATAGTTAAAGGTGTTTAGTTCAAGGGCGCGAGAACGAGACGAGGAGAGGACGAGAGAAACTCTGAGAGCAATGGGAATAGGATCATAGAGGAAAGTCTAGAGCTCGAGTTTTCCTTCATTGTCAGAGGTACTAATTTGCTTTGTGTTTTCCCGATGCCTCGTATTCCTATCAATCGTAGGCACTCTTTCCTCTTCCTTTCGGGTTGCCTAAATATTTTGACAGGAGAAGGTGGAAAGTACAAATGCATATGGTGTTTCAGATGATAAAGCGGTGGAAATGAGTCGGGGAGAGGAAGAAAAGAGGGTCTGAGAGCCGGCCGTGGTCATGGGAACATGGAGAAAATCCAAAATTCTTGCCCAATGGTGGAGCTAGGATTTCCGACGTGGGTATGCAGAGTTCAATTTTTATGCACAGTGATGTAAGATACAAGAAATTCATAATAATGACAATGAAACTATACATTATTTTTTGTAGCAACAATGTCTCCAATAATTTAGTTACATTGCAAGAACAAGGAGAATCATAACATAACTTTACGAGCCACGATTGCTGACGAGCCACAATGGCAGGTGGCAGGTGGTCGGTGGCAGCCTAATTACTGACGAGCCACGATGAATGATGTGGCGATTGCTTCCAATGCCCGCTGTGGGCTAGCCGTGATGCCCTAGTTTTACGATGCGGCAGTTCAATCAGTGGAATAGCACATCACATGGCCGCGTTGGCTCCTAGCCTGAGTTGTCTCCTCGACTTCAATCATTCTCTTCTTCATTTCTCCTGTCCTGCACATATAACTAGGCTTACATATGCTATATAAATCCATATAAGAGCTTATACACTTGTTCATTTTTGAAAGAAAAAAATTATTGGGTATGCATTGCATGCCCTTGAATTAGCCTAGTTGTTTCTCTACTTCACGATGCCTCACATGCCTATTGATCTCTAATGCTACTTCATCATCCTTTGGACTTGTGCGATATTGATTTTGGAGAAAACAAAAGATACCAAGTCATATACTTAGCAAATATGGCTTTGAGGATGAATCAGGAAGATGAAAAAGAAAGGGTCTACAAGCAGACAAGCAGTGACCATGGGAACAGAGGAAAGCATAAAAAGTCCCAACTAAGATTAGAGGCTGAGGTTATTATTTTCTCTTATTTTCTGGCACAATATCCTTGGCAGACAAACAAGAGCCAACTTCAGTGTTTAGTTGATCTTTTTGTCTTGCACGATTTCTGGGCTCATTGAATAAAAGGCGGTTTCAATTGTTAGGGTTCAGTTTGTTTGTCGCTTTTTTTACAGTATGGAAAGTAAGTACTAGGTGTTACTTATTCATTGGCATGCACGAAGCCCTGCATATGCTATTTCTGGATCAATAACTTGAGTTAGTAGCTATTAAGTAGTGGCACAATGGCTCATGAATGATGACGCCCTATCTTGGTAATATATGAAATAGTGAAATAAATTACAGGATGGGTAAGATGCCAACCAGTAGTCAACCCTAATTGTTTTTTACCCGGACCTGTAGAATTTCTTGCAATATAGTACTACTACAAAAAAATCAAATAGTTATGTACAAAATGGAAAAACGGCCATCCCTAATGAGATTTTTTTTAAAGAAAAAGGTATAATGTTTTGAAATTAGAACATATGCAAGGGTACACTCTAATGCTAACTGTAAGGTGTTAAATTCAAATGTATTACAGATTACTTGAAAGGTGCAAAAGGTACATTGGTAAACAAAGTTCAGCAGGAATCACCATCGTAAACAAGTGTGGTGCCTACACAATATGAATGAACATTGTCACATGATAAATGCACATATAAGAATACCAGGAAGATATTACGACATAGATACTCTAGAGCTACTTGATACTAAGAGAGCAAGTAATACACATGCTCAAGAGTTTGAATAAACCGTGGAAGGGAATATGAAAACATAACACGAACCTGTAAGAATTGCAATATTCAGGATGACTAAAGTAACTTATAGGCTGAATCCCGATGAATTGATTCTTCATCAAAATAAGAACGCACATACAATTCCTTACCAATGAGCGAACATGTTCTCAAAAGAAGACAACTCAAGGTGATGTTACAGAGATGAATGATGAGGACTTCATGTGCCTGAAGCTAACTTGTTCTAGATCTAAACGCAGCCAAGCATTAGACGAACCCGCTTTGGAGAAAAACATCGCTAGTCTAATGCGATCTCGATTAAGATCAGCTAGTTCGCGGTCCTACTACTATTGAGTTTTGAACAATAGAACTATCAACACTTAAGAAGACAAACCATCACGTAGCTAACATATCAATCTCGTGACAAACTAACAATTGGCTTGAGAGTTGAGAGCACCCTACAATTGTTTCCATGTCAAATATAGAGTTGACTTGGACTCTTTGGTTGGCGGATTTGGTATGTACTATTTTTGTACTTATCTTTCTTAGGATGTTAATGCTTATACGATCTCGCAGCAATATAAGTGCCTTTTGGTTCCTCCTTTCCCTCGTGACACCCACGGTTCCTCCACATTGTCATCACCAGTGGTTTTCCGGTGTAGCACGGTTCCTCCCTACGATCCACCTCGTCCATCAACCCACCCCGACCTCCGGCTGTCTGGTGTCCTCCCGACAGTGGCGCCTCATCCCGGCAAAGCCTCATCCTCTCGGGCTGGTCATGGGGATGTTGATGGTGGTAGATTCGGACGTCCCCTTGCCAGATCTGGCATGAGGCCGTTGGTGGCAGTTGTTGCTGGTGGAGCCACTACTATAGGCTAGTGCTACTAATCCCCCCTATTGCAGGCAAGAGAAAAAAATGTGTGTTATTGATGCATCACATACAATATATAAATAAAATTGTGTGTTGAAAACAAAAAATGTGTGCGAAATTGGAATCATCACAAGGGAGAGGAAGGAACTACCTGTTGATGCACTACCTGTTGATGGGCATGGCGAAGTCAGAAGCTAAGGGAGAGAGAAGATCGCTAGTGAGGTAGCTAACGTCCGCCGAGCAAGACCTGAGAATAGGAGTCCATAGAGGACTTGGCCGCAACGCTGGAGGACTCCATGGAGTTTGAGTTCGCCTCAGCCATGCACCCCCTTAACCAAGTGTGGATTTTCCATACTCCCACGTAGCTACACCTTCTATCTAGGCCATCAAATTTGCACCAAGATCCATGTTATATATTTCTTGTTTATTTCAAACAAGAGAATATTTGACCTTGAAACTTTGTAGGTCAATGATACACAAGTGTCACTCTTGTGTATAAAATGTTTTCGTCTTTTCATGAAACATAAATTTGTCAAAATTCAAATTTAAATATGTTCCATCATTTTAAAATACTTCTGTTCCTCCAAAATTCCGAGAAGATTTCAACATGTGGTACTACTAGTGTGATGTTGATCTGCAAAGTTTCAATTTCAAATGTTCTTTTATTTGAGAGAAACAGAGAAAAAGAAGTTTGTCACAACTTTTCAGATTGAAACTCCTCACAATTCCCGAAGATCGACGAAGCCAGCATGTGATCGGGTGGGAAGTAGAGAATCAGGAGAGGTTGGTGGTTGTGTGCATTAAGGACATCATAAGGGCGTCATACGCAGATCACAGAGCCGCATCAAGAAGGAACGAGAAACTTTTATTTTTATTTTAACAGTGGCACAGTATTTTCTATATATAGTTAAGGTTTTTGGAAGATTTTTACTTATTTATTAAAGTAGTTGTCATGGGAAGAGAAAAACGAAAAGGTTTTATGTTACATGCAAAGGTGGGTAATTGGCTCAAATTTCTATTTCTATTAGTAAGAGCAGTTTGTCATGAATTAGTGATGTATGAAATAGACTATTAGATGTTACTATTTTTTGTAGGATTTTCTAGTCTACTTCTCATTTTTATGGTTGTCCCGTAATGTACTTTTAATTATTATACTCCTATAAAGGATGTTGGTGTACCCGCCTCCACGGGCTCTCGGCGGGCGAAGAGCACGTCCGACCAGTCCATTACTCGGCGGCGTGCCATGGGGGATACTTGGGAGGGTGCTCCGAATCGTCTGGTCCGCCAGAACGGCACAAACCCAGGCGATGCGGCTGGGCGGTCCATGACGGGTGGACCATCTAGCGCGCCCAATACCGCCACCATTGGCGGTTCCTGTCGTGCCTGCGGGTGAGGGACCGCGTGCTTTCTTGAGCATGAAGCCATGCATGTGCCCGCCACGTGGCGTGTACGCACCGCGCTGGGCTGGTCCAGTCGCAATGGGTGGGAGTTCATTGCGGTCGCATCGCCGACTGGTGCATGGGGCTTGTTTCGCATATATCGTTATCCCCACACAGGCACGTGTGTGGAGTGAGCACTGCTTGCTCTGGCTTTGCATCCAGCCAGTTGTGCGCCGGCTCTACATCTAGTTAGTTGTGCGCCACCCGTTCAGCTGGCCGTGTAGACACCGGTTTAGCCGGCTGTGCGGACGCCTAGTTAGTCAGTTGTGTGAGATGTGTGGCATAGTGGATAGTCAGGTGTGCGGATAAGGTTGTCATGTCGGTTTGGCATGGTCCCTTCGCATCGCCTGCAGGAAAAGAACACTGCTAGATCTGGACCTAAAAGTAGCATGCGCTCGTCGAACGCTGCTAGTTTCTACCTTACCAGCAGTGTTCGACCCGTGCTCCGCTAGTATCCTCTTACCAGTGATGTCCTACTAGCAGTGCGCTGATAATTGGGGGTCCTGTACTACTGCCTAGTCCAAGGCATTCCATAGTGGTCTGTAATTTTGAAATTTATTTGCTTGATTCTGGTGATCTTCCATCACATGGTTATTCTCTTCTCGTCCACCTTGCTCTCGGAAAATATACTGAACGACTGTATGGTTTATTACCTTCCAACTTGTTGAAATGCAAGTTCAGGGTCAAGGAAAAATATTTTTCTCTTAACCTATGCATGATAAAAAGATCTCCGAAAATCCTCCCACCATGTGCCTATATTAGCAATAAATGTTACGTGGTCTAGTGTCATTCAATGATACACTATGGTGCACCATGCAGATATGCACGTGTTTTCATTGATTTCAGCATTCCCCTTACAAGGTTGAGCACAGTTTACACTCTAGAGCACTTCATAAGAGGCCTATATATACCTCACAAGTTCAAGCTTCTTCTTGTGTAATACTCCTTCAATATGAGCTTGGAAGAGGAAGAAATAGTCGAAGAGCAGAGAGAATGGGAACACGGAGGAAACACTAGAAACAGAGGAGGATATCCTTGTCAGTGTTTCCCCTTGGCTTCCCATTCCAGTTGTTCTTTGTCTCTCCTTCCCCTTACTTTAACCTCATGAGGAAGTGTTTCCATGATGAAAGCTTAGTAAATTGTAAAGCTTAAATCATGAGGCACTGAGAGAGAATAGGGAAAAGGAAACCATGAGTATCTCAGAGCGGTGGGCATGGGAACATGGAGGAAAGCCTAGATTTCTTGGCCACTTAATTTAGGAGCAAAGGTTGTTTTGTGTTTTCCTGATGCCTCCCATGCCTACTGTTCTTAGGTATTCCTTCCTTTTTCCTATTTGCTTGTGTAATTATTTCAACAAATGTGTGCATTTGGATTTAGATGATGGGGAAGTGATGGCAAATCAAGTAGAGGAAGAAATGAGCATCTAAGAGCATTGGGCATGGGCACATGGAGGAAGGCCTAAACTATTGTGTCCCTGTTCAACTAGGGTCCAATATTTGTTTTGGAATTTTGCCGATGCCTCCCATGCCTATTGTTCTTAGGTGTTCCTTCTTCTCCCTTAGGTGCATAAAATGTTGTGAACGGAGAGACGAGATACATCTTCGTGGCTTCAATTTTAGTTTCTGGTTGTGCTTCTATTTTACTAGTATTGCTTTGTTTCTTTCACTAGTTTTGTGATAACTTAGGTTCCTTTTTCAAGCAATGGGCATGAGAACATGGAGGAAAGCCTAGACTTCCTGGCCTCTAAATTTAAGGGCCAAGATTGTTTTGTGTTTTCCTAATGCCTCCCAGGCCCCTAGATTAAGCATGTTCTAACGGAATTAGATGTGTTGATTTGCTTGTCAAGATTTGATTTCTTGTTGGAGCTATTGTTCCTAGGAGTAAACATGGCACATGCTCTGCTTATTTAATTTCAATAGGAATTTATCAGTATCAGTTAACTGCGTGATGTGACTTGACTTGGCGTTGAGTCTTTTGTTGGCCAGAACTTTCACATTACTCAGTGAAATAGCAAGAACACGTCGACGAACGATCGTCACAATAGAAGTGTAAGCAAAAGTAGTAGAATGATTCTTCGGATCAACCAATATGCAAGAAGACCAAAGAATACAACTTACTAACGGGATCGATTAGATCAAACCGTGCGCGTAGCAGAAACTAAATCTATCAGATATTAGCAAACGAACACATATATTTGGCGTGCCCTAACATGATACTGTTCTGATATTCTCCTCAAATCTAATGAGAACAAAATTTTGCCTTACATGGTCGTACACTGCCTCTTTTAGAGGCAACCCAAACATAACCAAACCGACTACGAAACACTCTCTTTCTCTCTTCTATCCAAACTAATCAAGGTTTTACTAATTAATGATTCGGCCACGTTGATTACATAGGATCCTCTTATCTTACCTAACAAAACTAGATAGACTAACAAATAATGTGACTCCATGCATGTGACCTTTTGACTCCAAAAAAATAAAGGTCCCCGATAACGAACGGACATTCGATCTGGGTAGCTCTCCGATCGAAC
>NC_057807.1:17064514-17065082 GCF_018294505.1 Triticum aestivum | reverse complement strand
AAACGTTCCCTGCCAACCATCGAATTGACCGAACAAAAATGTTCGATGTGATAGCGACTCCACATCGAACGAAAACTTATCCTCTTGGACCGACCGGATCAAAGCCTAATGGATTAAACTCCGCACGTTAAAAACACCAGGACCCGATAAACTTGACTACACACATGAAGCAATATGAATTTGTACATAACGAATTTGACCTCTTCTTTCTTTGGTTTTGTTGGGGGCTCAATACAAAAAGCGCCAACCTGCGACGTATATGGAATAGTATGGTCTATGGTCATATCAATGTGCTTGTTTGTGATTAGAATGAAAATCCATGAGATGTTAGTTGGAGGTTCCTTGTCAACCGGGTCGTGAAGTGTGATACTAGTGGAAAGTTTGTGCACATATGTGATATGTCATGTTCTCCACTCCGCAAACTCATTCCTAATAAGAATCAAATTGAGTGGTTCCATCAACAGTTCCTAGGCCCCGCCGCCGCCGCCGACCGCCGCCCCCCCCCCCTTCCCCCGGATCCGCTCCATGTCGCCTCCCCGGGAGGTGGCCGGGGCGGCGCGAGCCCCCC
>NC_057807.1:17063272-17064219 GCF_018294505.1 Triticum aestivum | reverse complement strand
CGACGCTGGCCGGGTGGTGTTGGCGGCGGCGGGGCCTGCCTGTCCCCACGCGTGGCTCCCTGCCCGGGGCACGGGGCGGTGGCGGTGCTCCTCGGCTTGATGACGGCCCGGCGGCTCACGCGGTGGTGGTGCGGCCCCTTGGCGGTGAGACGGCGTGGTGGAGCAGGTTGGCCGATGTCGCACCCCCGGGCCAGATCGGCTCCTATCGGGCCGACCCCCAGTGTGGCTTCATCGTCGTATGTGTGGTGAGGAGGTGGAGCAGCTCGAACGGGGGGGCAGCGACGCCGATGGCGTGCCAGCTGCGGCGCGGAGGCGGGAGCTTCCCGGTCCTCTGAGGGCCCGGCCGGGCCCGTGGGGCCATGGACCCGGTAGGCTCCTGCTTTGGTGTCCAGTCGGCTACCGTCGTGGACGGTGGATGTGGGGCCCTCCAGTATGCTGACGATGCTGCTGCCCTAGTCCTGGCTCCCCTTCTTCATTGTGCAGGCCATCTTCGCGGTGCCGTGGTGAGACAGCGTGGGAAGCTTCGTGTCCGTGTTGGCGCAGGGTGGTGATCGGTTTGGTGGCGAGCTCCGGAGTGCCTGAGGTGGAGGATGGGATCGGGAGAAATCCCTGTTGGCTTGGCCGACACCGACGCGGTGGCGCCTGAGGGCACCACCGGACCTTCCTGGAGGGCATCGGGGCTACCCTTCCTCTCTCCCCACCGCGTACCGGGGGAATCCCTTGGCAGCAGCGTCGTCATCCTCGCGTCCCTTCTTGGAGGTGTTAATTGGTACCGGCGCTTCAGAGTCTCGAAGCTTGGGGGACGATTTCCGGTGGATGCAGCGGTCGCGAGGCTTCGTCGTTTCTGTCGATCCGCCATTATCGGCATTTGTTTCTTTTCTTCTTTTTTTCTCTTTCTTTTCTTTTTCTCTTTCTTTTCTTTTGGGCGTGATTGTTCTGCTTCCGCC
>NC_057807.1:16977394-16987136 GCF_018294505.1 Triticum aestivum | reverse complement strand
CTTCTTCTTCTTCTTCTTCTTCTTCTTCTTCTTCTTCTTCTTCTTCACCGCCTCCTCGACGAGGGCCGACGCTGCGGCCATCAGTTTTCTAGCTCTCTTGGCGACAACGGGAGGGCGGCCGACCGTCTCTAGAGAGGCAGTCGCCAGCCCGGTGGCCTTTGGCACGGTTGGAGCCGGTGCTTGTGGCCAGTGGAGCTTGTTCATTCCTAACATTTTTTTTGGCGTGGGGGTGGTTTCGTGTGGCGACAAGCCGGCGGCGGTGGCTGAAGCGTCTTGGCTATCCATTCTGGTGACGGGGCCGGTCATTGATGGCAACGGCGGCACCTGGGGTGGCAGCAGCGGGAATGGCAGAGCCATGAGGGCGGGAGAAAGAGGCACACAAGTTTTACTCGACTGCACAAGCACCGAGTATATTTATGCAGATTGGAGGGGCTTTTCGGGCGGGGAGTAAAAATTATCCTCCCTTATAGATTTTAGTAGTTCGGATAGGTGCGACATAGAGGAGTAAAACTGAAATTATCCTCCCTTATATAGACTTTTAGGGGACGGGCTAGAGTTGTCCTGGCCAGATACACTTATTTGTTTTTGCAAAAAATATTGGGTACGCATTGCATGGCTTTGAATTAACCTAGTGTCGCCTTGTTTCCCTTCTTCACGATGCCACGTGCCTATTGTTCCCTGATGCTCCTTCCTCTTCCTTTGGACTTGTGCAATATTGATTTTGGAGATAACAAAAGATATCAAGTCATATACTTAGCTTATATGGCTTTGAGGATGAATCGGGAAGATGAAAAGACAGAGGGCCTAGAAGCAGACAAGCAGTGACCATGAGAACAGAGGAAAGCACAAAAAGTTCCATCTAAAATTAGTTGATGAGGTTTTATTATTTTCTATTATTTTCTTTCACAATATCCTTGGCAGACAAACATGAGACAACTTCATTGTTGAGTTGACCTTTTTGGATTGCATGATTTCTTGGTCCATTTAATAAAAGGCAGTTTCAACTTTCAGGGTTCAGTTGGTTTGTCGCTTTTTTATACTCCCTCTGTTCCAGAATATAAGGTTTATTATTTTCCGCACAAGTCAACCATTTGAATGCTTTACCATGATTATAGAATAATATAGCAACATTTATAATACCTAATAGATAAAATGTGAAACTACTTTTCATGATGGATCAAATGGTATAAATTTCGTCTTGTGGATTTTGATATATTTTCCTAAAACCCTGGTCAAATTAAACATGCACTCATTTCACTTTTGAAAAAACAAATACACATTATATAAAGGAATGGAAGGAGTAGTATGGAAAATAAGCACTAGGTCTTATTTATTCATTGGCATGCTCGAAGCCCTGCATGCTAGTCTTAGATCAATAACTTGAGTTAGTGGCTATTTACTAGTGGTACAATGGCTCATGAATGGCGACGCCATATCTTGGTAATATATGAAATAGTGAAATAAGTTATAAGATGGGTAAGATGCCAACCAGTAGTCAGCCCTATTTGTTTTTTAACCGAACCTGTAGGAATTTCTTCCCATATAGTACTTCTATGAAATTTTCAAATTGTTATGTACAAAAGGGAAATATAGCCATCCCTAATGAGATACTTCTTTAAGGAAAAGGATAATGTATTTGAAGTTAGCACATATGCAAGGGCACATTCTAATGTTGATTGTAAACAAGTGTGGTGCCTATGCAGTATGAATGAAGATTGACACAAGATAAATGCACATATAAGTATACTATGAAGATATTACGACATTGATACTCTAGAGTTACTTGATGCTAAGAGAGCAAGTAATACACAAGCTCTAAACGAGAGTTGGGACCAATCATGGAAGGGAATAACATAACACTAACATGTAAGAATTGCAATACTCCCTCCATTCCCTTATACAAGTCCACAAACTCAAATTACAAGTACCTAGGTAAAATTTAATGACTACTTTGCAAACCAACTTTTCTTCTTGTTATCTGGGATCATTAATACGCCCACATGCATGCAAGGAAGGAATGAGAAGGAAGTAGAACGGTGTCATTATGACTACATGCATGCAAGTATTAAACAAGTTGCTAGTACGAGAAAACATCATTAAATTTTGCCTCGGTTATTGTTAGTGGCCTTGTATAAATGCAAAATATATTTTTCGTAGTGTCCTTGTATAAGGGAATAGAGGGAGTATTTATGATAACTAGAGTAACTTATAGGCTGAATCCCGATGAATTAACTCTTCATCAAAATAAGAACTCTCAGACAATTTCTTAGCAGTGAGCTAACATGTTCACAGAACAAGACAACTCGGGGTGATAGTACCGAGATGAATGAAGAGGCCTTCAGGTGCCTGAAGCTAACTTGTTCTAGCTCTAAGCACACATCAAGCATTAGATGGACCCACTCTGGAGAAAAACATCGCTAGTCTATTGCTACCTCGATTCATATCAGATAGTTCACAGTCCTACTACTACTATTGAGTATTGACCAACATAACTATCAACCACTTAGGAAGACAAACCTTCACGTAGCTAACATATGAATCTTGTGACAAACTAACAATAGTTCTTGAGAGTTGAGAGCACCCTACAATTTTTTCCATGTCAAATATAGAGTTGCCTTGAAATCTTGGCTGGCGGTTATTTGGTATGTACTCTTTTTGTATTTATCTTTCTTAGCATGTTAATGTTTATAGGATTTCCCAGCATAATATAGTTGCCTTTTGGTTCCTCCTTGCCCTTGCGACTCCCGCGGTTCCTCCATATCGTCATCACCAGTAGTTGCTCGGTGTGGCACGGTTCCTCCTTGCGATCCACCTCGTCCGTCCACCCACCCTAATCTCCAGTTGTACGGCATCCTCCTGATAGTGGAGCCTCGTCCAGGCCAGGCCTCGTCTTCTCGGGTTGGTTGTAGGGATGTTGATAGCGGTAGATTCGGGCCTCCCGTTGCCAGATCTGGCCTATGGCAGTTGGTGGAAGTTGTTGGTGGTGGAGCCACTAGTATAGACTAGTGCAATTAATTCCCCTATGGAACATGATAGGGAAAAATTGTGTGTGATTAATGCATCAGATACAATATATAAATAAAACTATGTGTTGAAAACAAAAATTTGTGTGAAGCTGGAATCATCACACACACATATCCCGGACAATCTGGGTGTGAAATATTACACATATTTCACGCAATGACGCAAATGAACTGTGTGCGATAAATTTCGTATCACACACACGTTTATTATATGACCAATGTGCGATGCATTGCACACGATTAGGCAAATGAAATTGTGTGCGATGTGTTCAACTATCACACAAGATTCTATTATAAACTATGTGCGACATTGTTCCACGTTAATATCAAAACAATCGTGTGTGCTATTGCAAAATCGCACATGGGTGGATAAGAACATATGTCAGTCCACACGTCTTCTATTCGCTCAGCAGAAGGATTGGGATGGACTGGCTTCGTTTCGCCGGTGCGCTCGGGCGTGATTACCATTGATCCAATTTCGGATGTAGATAGACCCTTCCTTTTTCCCAAAGGTGACACTGGGTATCAACCCACGGAAAGGATGCTAACTGAAAGGCGATCCTTGCAAGCTTTTGTTGTCGTAAAGAATTCAGTTTCCTAGACAAAAACTGCACAGGTTTTGGAGACAAAACTATTAGAGGAAAATAGGCTAGGGTTAATGTGTTAACTTGCGACCATACACTTGCGGTTGGAATTTCATCTGAATATTCAGCATGGTCTTGGTAGACACCATTATTATGTGTTATCAATGTATATATGTGGGGGATGCATCCTCTTAACCACGCTATGGATCAACAACTTGCATTGTATTCCATCTATTGAACGAAATGATACATTGACTTGCGTATTCTCTAATACAAGAAATCTAGCTCATCTAAAAGTAGATATCACATGTAGGGATATCCTACAATTGGCACCAAACCATCAAATATAAAATATGCATGTCTAAAACAATACATGATTCCAAATTGTAAAGGTTCATGATAAATTAGTCCAGTTATTAACACAACAATATCAAGTAATTTTAGTACCGGAATATAGGAGAAATCTTGTACCATGCGAGGGTACATACTGAGTGAACTAGAGTAAGAATGTGAGATATCAAATTTTAACAAGCTTTGAATTATCGTCGGTATATTTGGCAGTAAAGATCGACTGAGAACTCTAGAGTATATGGAAAACTATGGAATGATTACACGTTTATCATTGTAAGTGCTAAGTGCATATTGCATAAAATGCATTACTGCTATCTTATTAGTTCTAGATCTTTTTTTCAAAACACCACCCCATATATTGATTAAATTGAAACATTTTTAAAATCATTGGTTACAGGATACACCATGAGGGCGGAACACTACTACTAACAAGAGTCCCATCAAAAAGGTTATCAAAACTAAACTTAGCTAATTCATGCGCCACCACATTTGCCTTCCTACTTATCTTAACCAATTTAAAACTTTGAAGAAGTTTTGTGATGCTCGGCGCTTCTTTCTTCAGATCCACCAGAGGGTGTCTATCAAGGAGATCATTTGCCAGGAAAAAACATACACAAAGGAACAATCACTTACCAGAATAATTGATCAATATCTGAAGTTAATATTAGATGTTTCTCAACCAATCAACACATCCTGGAAGTTATCAGACGAAAAGAAATCTCACGCAATTTATCGACAATCATTTGATATAATGATATGTTCCTTAGTTCAAGGCATTCCATAATGGTTCGTATTTGTGACATTTATTTGCTTGGTTCTGGTGATCTTCCATCACATGGACTATTCTCTCTTCGTCTACCTTACTCTCATAAAATATACTGAAGGACTGTATGCTTGATTGCCTTTCCACTTCCTGTAAATGCAAGTTGAGGGTCAAGGACAAATCTTTTTTGTTCTTTAATTGTAGATGAGAAAAATATCTCCCAGTATCCTCCCTCCACGTGCCCATAATAGCAATTGAAGTTCGACGGCCAATGTCATTCATTGATACACTATGGTGTGCCATGTAGATATGCGTGTGTTTTCATTGATTTCAACATTCTACTCACAACATTTAGCACCGTTTACACTAGAGCCCTTCATAAGAGGCCTATATATACCTCATGAGTTCAAGCTTCTTCCTCTGGAATTTTTAGAATCATACTCCTTCAAGGTGAGCTAGGAAGAGGAATAAATAGTCTAAGAGCAGTGAGAATGGGAACATAGAGGAAACCCTTAGCTATCTGTCTGCGCCTCTAGAATTGGAGGTGGATATCTATCTTAGTGTTTCCCCATGCTTCCCATTACTACTGTTCTTAGGTTCTCCTTCCCTTCTTTTTACCTCAAGAAAACATTTCCGTGTTGAAAGCTTATAATGAATTTACGTATGTAATGTTTAGGTCATGAGGTCTTGAGAGCGAGTAAGGAAAAGGAAGCCATGAGTATCTCAGAGCAGTGGGCGTGGGAACATGGAGGAAAGCCTAGACTTCTTGGCCGCTAAATTTAGGGGCCAAGATTGTTTTGTATTTTCCCGATGCCTCTCATGCCTATTACTCTTAGATATTCCTTCCTTTTCCTATTTGCTTGCGCAATTATCTAAACAAATGTGTAAATTTAGATTTAGATAATGCGGACGTGAAGGCAAGTGGAAGAGGAAGAAAATGAACATTTAAGAGCATTGGACATGGGAACATGGAGGAAGGCCTAAACTGGTGTGTCTCTCTACAACTAGGGTCCAACATTTTTTTCAGAATTTTCTCGATGCCTCCCATGCCTATTATTCTTAGGTGCTCCTTCCTCTCCCTTATGATATGCAAAAACTGTTGTGAAAGAAGTGACAATAGATATCTTCCAATGCAGTGACTTTCACATAATTTAACCGAAGGCATTAACATGGGCAATTCCAATGCAGAGACTTTGATAACAAAAATCGCATAACATATAAACAATCTATCACGGAAACAGGAACAACCAATTATAAGTGTAGATGACGAACAGGAACGATTGAAGAAGGCAACTCACGATACAATCACTCTGTGCATTTTAAATCCAAACCGGAAAACCATGCCGAAAATAAACCGAACTGAACCAATTTTATGGTTTTTGTTTAGGTATGGTATGAACTTTCCATACCATTTTGAATTTCAGTTTTTATGGCATATGCTGAAAACCGAACGGTTTACCGAATAAACCAACGTAAAAAATATAATTATATTTCTTGAGGCAAACAACCATACAAGTTGTTGTTTTTCTTGTATAGGAGCCATATTTGTTACTAAGTACGTCCATTTTACTTGTAACGTAGTCATTTTTATCTTAAAAATTCTAAGCACGTCCTTAACCATCAAGGCATGAATACATGCATGCATATATACCTTAGAGCATCTACAGTTGGGCGCCCCAAATCACCCTCAAACGCTCGGGCAGGCTGACCGGTCACAAAAATTCGACCTAGTTGGGCGCCTCCAATGCCACATCGGACCCGACAGCACGGTCCCGTTGCAAATTGCACCAAATCCATCCCTAGACCTGCCGGATCCATTTGCTCTATCCTCTCTGCTTCCTCCTCTGGGACGTCCATCTCGCAACTGCGCGCGCTGCGCAGCCATTCCTAGCCTCAGCGCCCCATCTCCGGCATAGCATACCTCTCTCCTGTCCTCACCGCAGGGGACGTCGTCGCTGGCCCGGAAGCCACCGTGGTATGTCCGGCAACTCTCTGGCTCCGCCTTGCGCTTGATGTGTTAGACACATTGTCTGACTGAATTTTTGGTGATTTTATTAGGAAAAACAATGGGTTCTGATGCTTCGTCCGACGAGGAGTATGGACCGACGAAGCTTGATCAAATGACCGAAGATGAGTTCTTCGATTCCTCGGATTCAAATGAAGAAGTGCATATGATCATGCTCATGAGCATGCGAGAGGAAATAGACCGGCAAGTGGAGCATATTCTCAACTTCAAGGGCTCAATCAAAAGGAGAAGAGTGATCAATCGGGATAGGGTGTCCGGAGCATGGTTGCTGCAGAGGGACTACTTTGCTCCGAAGCCTACTTTCCACGATGATCCATGGTTTCGTCACCATTTTCGTGCACGGAAACCATTGTTTTTGTGCATTGTGGAGGGAGCGGAGGAAAATGATGACTACTTCAAGCTCACAAGGGATTGTTGCGGTCAACTATCTTTCTCAGTCAAGCAGAAGTGCACGACTGCTGTAAGGATGCTCGCACTTGGTACTGCCGCATATGTCGTTGGTGAGATGGTCAGGATGGGGGTGAGCACATGCGTGAAGACTATTGTTAAGTTTGCCCGTGCCATGGTGCAGGTGTTTGGAGCTGAGTATCTCAGAGAACAAAATGCGTAGGACACGGAGAAGTTGTTAGCTATTGGAGAGGCTAGTGGGTTTCCAGGAATGCTCAGATTAATTGATTGCATGCATTGGCATGGAAAAAACTACCCCGAAGGTTTGCGAGGAATGTATCAAGGTCGCACCAAAGAGGCCACCATCATACTAAAAGCGGTGGCATCACATGACTTATGGATTTGGCATGCTTTCTTCGGAATGACGGGTTCTCAGAATGACATCAACATGCTTCATCGATCTCCGGTGTTCGGGAGGCTTTGCAATGGGGAATCACTGTCATGAAACTACACTGTCAATGGCCGAGACTACAACATGGGATACTATCTTGCCGATGACATTATCCTCAGTGGGCGGTGTTTGTGAAGACCATATCCGTACCGCATGGCATGAAACATAAGCACTTTGAAACAATGCAGGAAGTGGCTATGAAGGATGTGGCGAGGGCATTTGGAGTGCTTCAAACTCGTTGGGGAATTATTCGTGGGGTTGCAATGATGTGGGAATCTAAAACTTTGTGGCGGGTCACGACATATTGTGTTATTTTGTACAATATGATTGTCGAGGATGAAGGTGAAGGTGTAGCCCAAACCAATGATTTTGAAGCACCCGGAAGATCAAGATGCAACTCGGCTTATGAGCTTTCTGCAGATTCAGAATCTTAGAGATCATCAGGTGCATGCCGAGCTACTCAATGATCTTGTGGAGCATATGTAGACCCACAATGGAAACTAAAGAGCTGATAATTGAGTTGTTCACTTAAAATAAATTTTATGTAAAAACTATTTATGTTTGATACTAACATTTGTCATTTACGTGTGACATTGGCTTGTATGATCTACGTGCATGGATTTTCATGGATTTGAGAGTCCGAATTTGAGAATCGTGGATGCCGGGAGCGAAATATGAGAGCCGTCTTGATGCTTCCGTAGGCGTGACCAGGCGCGTCCGTGGACGTATAGGGGGCCGGATTTGTCAAGTCCGACTGCAGATGCTCTTACTAGAAGCATTCGTGCGCTTTGCCGTGCCATCTTATTTTTCTCATAGCCTTTCTTTTTAAACATATAATATGATTTTCTTAATTTGGTTGTTTGCTAGGCCAATTTTATTTAGGGTAAAGGCAAAAAAAAACATCAACATGATCATGTGAGGGAACAAACTAAAATTATAAAGTGATCAAAGCAGTGAACATCAGAGCAGTTTTAGTTCGGAATAGGCAAAACATTGTCAAAACCAATGCACTAACCCTTGGCGGAGCCAGGCTCAGCAGAGAAGCGCGGGCTGCATCCCTAGCAAACTGCCCAAGATGATAGTTACTCTGCTTTTCCTCCTATCTGTAAGACAGAAAAACCAACATGCAGCTGAAGAGGAACCAAATAAACTGGGAGAGGACACGAAGACCGATTAATGGCCGAGAAAAGGGATAACGCCAACTGACTAACAGGGTGGGGCGGGCAATAGTGGCTATATAGGCCGAAGGGCTGAGAGCTCCCTATTCTAGGGAGCTTAGAGCATCTCCAATAGGAAAATACACCGTAGGCCCAGGGTGCTCCACATCCCTATATGAAAAATAATCATAAAAAATACCAAAAAATCTGAAATTTGGGGATACCAAACCTGGGTTCCCAATCTACTCCCGTGAAATTTTGTGAAAAAATTCCAAAAAACGTATCCGTGGCGAAGGAAATACTGTCCGGACAAAAATCTACCCAAACAGATTTTTTCTACACATAGAAACTTTTTGTCTTTTTTGCCCTGAATACTATTCCTGGTATTTTTCACGAAGTTACACATGGGAGATCGGGAACCCACGTTTGATATCCCAAAATCCCAGTTTTTTTTTCAGATTTCTAGGTATTTTTTTGAGTGAATTGTTCGTATAGGGGTGCGGAGCACCCAAGTGCTCCAAATCCTCGTCCATCTCCAATAGCTTGTCTATATGGACGTTTTACCGAAAAAGGCTTTCGCCCCGCTTTATATATAAAGCACGATCCTCACATCCCAGTACAACGCACGCCACCACAACACACGCACACACCCAATGCATGATACAACGGCGCTGAGCGCGGCAACACCACCCTAGCACTACCACCACGAGAAGATGAAGCCGCATACGACGAACCGTGGGCTCCAAAGCGGCGCCTTCAGGAAGGATACGACACCGGAGCGCCGCCACCGCCCAATCCGAGGATTAGAGTTTCCCCCGGAGTCGCACGACGAGCAATGAGAGCCGCAACGACGCCTTCAAGAAGGGAACGAGCTTCGCCGCCGCCGGTCCGTCCGAAGATAGAGCAGTTCACCCCGGCCAAAACACATCGCCACCGAACGCCACACCCGGCGACCATGCTGCCCACACGACCATGGCCACCGGGCAGCACCAAGCCACGG
>NC_057807.1:16966906-16977384 GCF_018294505.1 Triticum aestivum | reverse complement strand
CTTCTTCTTCTTCTTCTTCTTCTTCTTCTTCTTCTTCTTCTTCTTCACCGCCTCCTCGACGAGGGCCGACGCTGCGGCCATCAGTTTTCTAGCTCTCTTGGCGACAACGGGAGGGCGGCCGACCGTCTCTAGAGAGGCAGTCGCCAGCCCGGTGGCCTTTGGCACGGTTGGAGCCGGTGCTTGTGGCCAGTGGAGCTTGTTCATTCCTAACATTTTTTTTGGCGTGGGGGTGGTTTCGTGTGGCGACAAGCCGGCGGCGGTGGCTGAAGCGTCTTGGCTATCCATTCTGGTGACGGGGCCGGTCATTGATGGCAACGGCGGCACCTGGGGTGGCAGCAGCGGGAATGGCAGAGCCATGAGGGCGGGAGAAAGAGGCACACAAGTTTTACTCGACTGCACAAGCACCGAGTATATTTATGCAGATTGGAGGGGCTTTTCGGGCGGGGAGTAAAAATTATCCTCCCTTATAGATTTTAGTAGTTCGGATAGGTGCGACATAGAGGAGTAAAACTGAAATTATCCTCCCTTATATAGACTTTTAGGGGACGGGCTAGAGTTGTCCTGGCCAGATACACTTATTTGTTTTTGCAAAAAATATTGGGTACGCATTGCATGGCTTTGAATTAACCTAGTGTCGCCTTGTTTCCCTTCTTCACGATGCCACGTGCCTATTGTTCCCTGATGCTCCTTCCTCTTCCTTTGGACTTGTGCAATATTGATTTTGGAGATAACAAAAGATATCAAGTCATATACTTAGCTTATATGGCTTTGAGGATGAATCGGGAAGATGAAAAGACAGAGGGCCTAGAAGCAGACAAGCAGTGACCATGAGAACAGAGGAAAGCACAAAAAGTTCCATCTAAAATTAGTTGATGAGGTTTTATTATTTTCTATTATTTTCTTTCACAATATCCTTGGCAGACAAACATGAGACAACTTCATTGTTGAGTTGACCTTTTTGGATTGCATGATTTCTTGGTCCATTTAATAAAAGGCAGTTTCAACTTTCAGGGTTCAGTTGGTTTGTCGCTTTTTTATACTCCCTCTGTTCCAGAATATAAGGTTTATTATTTTCCGCACAAGTCAACCATTTGAATGCTTTACCATGATTATAGAATAATATAGCAACATTTATAATACCTAATAGATAAAATGTGAAACTACTTTTCATGATGGATCAAATGGTATAAATTTCGTCTTGTGGATTTTGATATATTTTCCTAAAACCCTGGTCAAATTAAACATGCACTCATTTCACTTTTGAAAAAACAAATACACATTATATAAAGGAATGGAAGGAGTAGTATGGAAAATAAGCACTAGGTCTTATTTATTCATTGGCATGCTCGAAGCCCTGCATGCTAGTCTTAGATCAATAACTTGAGTTAGTGGCTATTTACTAGTGGTACAATGGCTCATGAATGGCGACGCCATATCTTGGTAATATATGAAATAGTGAAATAAGTTATAAGATGGGTAAGATGCCAACCAGTAGTCAGCCCTATTTGTTTTTTAACCGAACCTGTAGGAATTTCTTCCCATATAGTACTTCTATGAAATTTTCAAATTGTTATGTACAAAAGGGAAATATAGCCATCCCTAATGAGATACTTCTTTAAGGAAAAGGATAATGTATTTGAAGTTAGCACATATGCAAGGGCACATTCTAATGTTGATTGTAAACAAGTGTGGTGCCTATGCAGTATGAATGAAGATTGACACAAGATAAATGCACATATAAGTATACTATGAAGATATTACGACATTGATACTCTAGAGTTACTTGATGCTAAGAGAGCAAGTAATACACAAGCTCTAAACGAGAGTTGGGACCAATCATGGAAGGGAATAACATAACACTAACATGTAAGAATTGCAATACTCCCTCCATTCCCTTATACAAGTCCACAAACTCAAATTACAAGTACCTAGGTAAAATTTAATGACTACTTTGCAAACCAACTTTTCTTCTTGTTATCTGGGATCATTAATACGCCCACATGCATGCAAGGAAGGAATGAGAAGGAAGTAGAACGGTGTCATTATGACTACATGCATGCAAGTATTAAACAAGTTGCTAGTACGAGAAAACATCATTAAATTTTGCCTCGGTTATTGTTAGTGGCCTTGTATAAATGCAAAATATATTTTTCGTAGTGTCCTTGTATAAGGGAATAGAGGGAGTATTTATGATAACTAGAGTAACTTATAGGCTGAATCCCGATGAATTAACTCTTCATCAAAATAAGAACTCTCAGACAATTTCTTAGCAGTGAGCTAACATGTTCACAGAACAAGACAACTCGGGGTGATAGTACCGAGATGAATGAAGAGGCCTTCAGGTGCCTGAAGCTAACTTGTTCTAGCTCTAAGCACACATCAAGCATTAGATGGACCCACTCTGGAGAAAAACATCGCTAGTCTATTGCTACCTCGATTCATATCAGATAGTTCACAGTCCTACTACTACTATTGAGTATTGACCAACATAACTATCAACCACTTAGGAAGACAAACCTTCACGTAGCTAACATATGAATCTTGTGACAAACTAACAATAGTTCTTGAGAGTTGAGAGCACCCTACAATTTTTTCCATGTCAAATATAGAGTTGCCTTGAAATCTTGGCTGGCGGTTATTTGGTATGTACTCTTTTTGTATTTATCTTTCTTAGCATGTTAATGTTTATAGGATTTCCCAGCATAATATAGTTGCCTTTTGGTTCCTCCTTGCCCTTGCGACTCCCGCGGTTCCTCCATATCGTCATCACCAGTAGTTGCTCGGTGTGGCACGGTTCCTCCTTGCGATCCACCTCGTCCGTCCACCCACCCTAATCTCCAGTTGTACGGCATCCTCCTGATAGTGGAGCCTCGTCCAGGCCAGGCCTCGTCTTCTCGGGTTGGTTGTAGGGATGTTGATAGCGGTAGATTCGGGCCTCCCGTTGCCAGATCTGGCCTATGGCAGTTGGTGGAAGTTGTTGGTGGTGGAGCCACTAGTATAGACTAGTGCAATTAATTCCCCTATGGAACATGATAGGGAAAAATTGTGTGTGATTAATGCATCAGATACAATATATAAATAAAACTATGTGTTGAAAACAAAAATTTGTGTGAAGCTGGAATCATCACACACACATATCCCGGACAATCTGGGTGTGAAATATTACACATATTTCACGCAATGACGCAAATGAACTGTGTGCGATAAATTTCGTATCACACACACGTTTATTATATGACCAATGTGCGATGCATTGCACACGATTAGGCAAATGAAATTGTGTGCGATGTGTTCAACTATCACACAAGATTCTATTATAAACTATGTGCGACATTGTTCCACGTTAATATCAAAACAATCGTGTGTGCTATTGCAAAATCGCACATGGGTGGATAAGAACATATGTCAGTCCACACGTCTTCTATTCGCTCAGCAGAAGGATTGGGATGGACTGGCTTCGTTTCGCCGGTGCGCTCGGGCGTGATTACCATTGATCCAATTTCGGATGTAGATAGACCCTTCCTTTTTCCCAAAGGTGACACTGGGTATCAACCCACGGAAAGGATGCTAACTGAAAGGCGATCCTTGCAAGCTTTTGTTGTCGTAAAGAATTCAGTTTCCTAGACAAAAACTGCACAGGTTTTGGAGACAAAACTATTAGAGGAAAATAGGCTAGGGTTAATGTGTTAACTTGCGACCATACACTTGCGGTTGGAATTTCATCTGAATATTCAGCATGGTCTTGGTAGACACCATTATTATGTGTTATCAATGTATATATGTGGGGGATGCATCCTCTTAACCACGCTATGGATCAACAACTTGCATTGTATTCCATCTATTGAACGAAATGATACATTGACTTGCGTATTCTCTAATACAAGAAATCTAGCTCATCTAAAAGTAGATATCACATGTAGGGATATCCTACAATTGGCACCAAACCATCAAATATAAAATATGCATGTCTAAAACAATACATGATTCCAAATTGTAAAGGTTCATGATAAATTAGTCCAGTTATTAACACAACAATATCAAGTAATTTTAGTACCGGAATATAGGAGAAATCTTGTACCATGCGAGGGTACATACTGAGTGAACTAGAGTAAGAATGTGAGATATCAAATTTTAACAAGCTTTGAATTATCGTCGGTATATTTGGCAGTAAAGATCGACTGAGAACTCTAGAGTATATGGAAAACTATGGAATGATTACACGTTTATCATTGTAAGTGCTAAGTGCATATTGCATAAAATGCATTACTGCTATCTTATTAGTTCTAGATCTTTTTTTCAAAACACCACCCCATATATTGATTAAATTGAAACATTTTTAAAATCATTGGTTACAGGATACACCATGAGGGCGGAACACTACTACTAACAAGAGTCCCATCAAAAAGGTTATCAAAACTAAACTTAGCTAATTCATGCGCCACCACATTTGCCTTCCTACTTATCTTAACCAATTTAAAACTTTGAAGAAGTTTTGTGATGCTCGGCGCTTCTTTCTTCAGATCCACCAGAGGGTGTCTATCAAGGAGATCATTTGCCAGGAAAAAACATACACAAAGGAACAATCACTTACCAGAATAATTGATCAATATCTGAAGTTAATATTAGATGTTTCTCAACCAATCAACACATCCTGGAAGTTATCAGACGAAAAGAAATCTCACGCAATTTATCGACAATCATTTGATATAATGATATGTTCCTTAGTTCAAGGCATTCCATAATGGTTCGTATTTGTGACATTTATTTGCTTGGTTCTGGTGATCTTCCATCACATGGACTATTCTCTCTTCGTCTACCTTACTCTCATAAAATATACTGAAGGACTGTATGCTTGATTGCCTTTCCACTTCCTGTAAATGCAAGTTGAGGGTCAAGGACAAATCTTTTTTGTTCTTTAATTGTAGATGAGAAAAATATCTCCCAGTATCCTCCCTCCACGTGCCCATAATAGCAATTGAAGTTCGACGGCCAATGTCATTCATTGATACACTATGGTGTGCCATGTAGATATGCGTGTGTTTTCATTGATTTCAACATTCTACTCACAACATTTAGCACCGTTTACACTAGAGCCCTTCATAAGAGGCCTATATATACCTCATGAGTTCAAGCTTCTTCCTCTGGAATTTTTAGAATCATACTCCTTCAAGGTGAGCTAGGAAGAGGAATAAATAGTCTAAGAGCAGTGAGAATGGGAACATAGAGGAAACCCTTAGCTATCTGTCTGCGCCTCTAGAATTGGAGGTGGATATCTATCTTAGTGTTTCCCCATGCTTCCCATTACTACTGTTCTTAGGTTCTCCTTCCCTTCTTTTTACCTCAAGAAAACATTTCCGTGTTGAAAGCTTATAATGAATTTACGTATGTAATGTTTAGGTCATGAGGTCTTGAGAGCGAGTAAGGAAAAGGAAGCCATGAGTATCTCAGAGCAGTGGGCGTGGGAACATGGAGGAAAGCCTAGACTTCTTGGCCGCTAAATTTAGGGGCCAAGATTGTTTTGTATTTTCCCGATGCCTCTCATGCCTATTACTCTTAGATATTCCTTCCTTTTCCTATTTGCTTGCGCAATTATCTAAACAAATGTGTAAATTTAGATTTAGATAATGCGGACGTGAAGGCAAGTGGAAGAGGAAGAAAATGAACATTTAAGAGCATTGGACATGGGAACATGGAGGAAGGCCTAAACTGGTGTGTCTCTCTACAACTAGGGTCCAACATTTTTTTCAGAATTTTCTCGATGCCTCCCATGCCTATTATTCTTAGGTGCTCCTTCCTCTCCCTTATGATATGCAAAAACTGTTGTGAAAGAAGTGACAATAGATATCTTCCAATGCAGTGACTTTCACATAATTTAACCGAAGGCATTAACATGGGCAATTCCAATGCAGAGACTTTGATAACAAAAATCGCATAACATATAAACAATCTATCACGGAAACAGGAACAACCAATTATAAGTGTAGATGACGAACAGGAACGATTGAAGAAGGCAACTCACGATACAATCACTCTGTGCATTTTAAATCCAAACCGGAAAACCATGCCGAAAATAAACCGAACTGAACCAATTTTATGGTTTTTGTTTAGGTATGGTATGAACTTTCCATACCATTTTGAATTTCAGTTTTTATGGCATATGCTGAAAACCGAACGGTTTACCGAATAAACCAACGTAAAAAATATAATTATATTTCTTGAGGCAAACAACCATACAAGTTGTTGTTTTTCTTGTATAGGAGCCATATTTGTTACTAAGTACGTCCATTTTACTTGTAACGTAGTCATTTTTATCTTAAAAATTCTAAGCACGTCCTTAACCATCAAGGCATGAATACATGCATGCATATATACCTTAGAGCATCTACAGTTGGGCGCCCCAAATCACCCTCAAACGCTCGGGCAGGCTGACCGGTCACAAAAATTCGACCTAGTTGGGCGCCTCCAATGCCACATCGGACCCGACAGCACGGTCCCGTTGCAAATTGCACCAAATCCATCCCTAGACCTGCCGGATCCATTTGCTCTATCCTCTCTGCTTCCTCCTCTGGGACGTCCATCTCGCAACTGCGCGCGCTGCGCAGCCATTCCTAGCCTCAGCGCCCCATCTCCGGCATAGCATACCTCTCTCCTGTCCTCACCGCAGGGGACGTCGTCGCTGGCCCGGAAGCCACCGTGGTATGTCCGGCAACTCTCTGGCTCCGCCTTGCGCTTGATGTGTTAGACACATTGTCTGACTGAATTTTTGGTGATTTTATTAGGAAAAACAATGGGTTCTGATGCTTCGTCCGACGAGGAGTATGGACCGACGAAGCTTGATCAAATGACCGAAGATGAGTTCTTCGATTCCTCGGATTCAAATGAAGAAGTGCATATGATCATGCTCATGAGCATGCGAGAGGAAATAGACCGGCAAGTGGAGCATATTCTCAACTTCAAGGGCTCAATCAAAAGGAGAAGAGTGATCAATCGGGATAGGGTGTCCGGAGCATGGTTGCTGCAGAGGGACTACTTTGCTCCGAAGCCTACTTTCCACGATGATCCATGGTTTCGTCACCATTTTCGTGCACGGAAACCATTGTTTTTGTGCATTGTGGAGGGAGCGGAGGAAAATGATGACTACTTCAAGCTCACAAGGGATTGTTGCGGTCAACTATCTTTCTCAGTCAAGCAGAAGTGCACGACTGCTGTAAGGATGCTCGCACTTGGTACTGCCGCATATGTCGTTGGTGAGATGGTCAGGATGGGGGTGAGCACATGCGTGAAGACTATTGTTAAGTTTGCCCGTGCCATGGTGCAGGTGTTTGGAGCTGAGTATCTCAGAGAACAAAATGCGTAGGACACGGAGAAGTTGTTAGCTATTGGAGAGGCTAGTGGGTTTCCAGGAATGCTCAGATTAATTGATTGCATGCATTGGCATGGAAAAAACTGCCCCGAAGGTTTGCGAGGAATGTATCAAGGTCGCACCAAAGAGGCCACCATCATACTAAAAGCGGTGGCATCACATGACTTATGGATTTGGCATGCTTTCTTCGGAATGACGGGTTCTCAGAATGACATCAACATGCTTCATCGATCTCCGGTGTTCGGGAGGCTTTGCAATGGGGAATCACTGTCATGAAACTACACTGTCAATGGCCGAGACTACAACATGGGATACTATCTTGCCGATGACATTATCCTCAGTGGGCGGTGTTTGTGAAGACCATATCCGAACCGCATGGCATGAAACATAAGCACTTTGAAACAATGCAGGAAGTGGCTATGAAGGATGTGGCGAGGGCATTTGGAGTGCTTCAAACTCGTTGGGGAATTATTCGTGGGGTTGCAATGATGTGGGAATCTAAAACTTTGTGGCGGGTCACGACATATTGTGTTATTTTGTACAATATGATTGTCGAGGATGAAGGTGAAGGTGTAGCCCAAACCAATGATTTTGAAGCACCCGGAAGATCAAGATGCAACTCGGCTTATGAGCTTTCTGCAGATTCAGAATCTTAGAGATCATCAGGTGCATGCCGAGCTACTCAATGATCTTGTGGAGCATATGTAGACCCACAATGGAAACTAAAGAGCTGATAATTGAGTTGTTCACTTAAAATAAATTTTATGTAAAAACTATTTATGTTTGATACTAACATTTGTCATTTACGTGTGACATTGGCTTGTATGATCTACGTGCATGGATTTTCATGGATTTGAGAGTCCGAATTTGAGAATCGTGGATGCCGGGAGCGAAATATGAGAGCCGTCTTGATGCTTCCGTAGGCGTGACCAGGCGCGTCCGTGGACGTATAGGGGGCCGGATTTGTCAAGTCCGACTGCAGATGCTCTTACTAGAAGCATTCGTGCGCTTTGCCGTGCCATCTTATTTTTCTCATAGCCTTTCTTTTTAAACATATAATATGATTTTCTTAATTTGGTTGTTTGCTAGGCCAATTTTATTTAGGGTAAAGGCAAAAAAAAACATCAACATGATCATGTGAGGGAACAAACTAAAATTATAAAGTGATCAAAGCAGTGAACATCAGAGCAGTTTTAGTTCGGAATAGGCAAAACATTGTCAAAACCAATGCACTAACCCTTGGCGGAGCCAGGCTCAGCAGAGAAGCGCGGGCTGCATCCCTAGCAAACTGCCCAAGATGATAGTTACTCTGCTTTTCCTCCTATCTGTAAGACAGAAAAACCAACATGCAGCTGAAGAGGAACCAAATAAACTGGGAGAGGACACGAAGACCGATTAATGGCCGAGAAAAGGGATAACGCCAACTGACTAACAGGGTGGGGCGGGCAATAGTGGCTATATAGGCCGAAGGGCTGAGAGCTCCCTATTCTAGGGAGCTTAGAGCATCTCCAATAGGAAAATACACCGTAGGCCCAGGGTGCTCCACATCCCTATATGAAAAATAATCATAAAAAATACCAAAAAATCTGAAATTTGGGGATACCAAACCTGGGTTCCCAATCTACTCCCGTGAAATTTTGTGAAAAAATTCCAAAAAACGTATCCGTGGCGAAGGAAATACTGTCCGGACAAAAATCTACCCAAACAGATTTTTTCTACACATAGAAACTTTTTGTCTTTTTTGCCCTGAATACTATTCCTGGTATTTTTCACGAAGTTACACATGGGAGATCGGGAACCCACGTTTGATATCCCAAAATCCCAGTTTTTTTTTCAGATTTCTAGGTATTTTTTTGAGTGAATTGTTCGTATAGGGGTGCGGAGCACCCAAGTGCTCCAAATCCTCGTCCATCTCCAATAGCTTGTCTATATGGACGTTTTACCGAAAAAGGCTTTCGCCCCGCTTTATATATAAAGCACGATCCTCACATCCCAGTACAACGCACGCCACCACAACACACGCACACACCCAATGCATGATACAACGGCGCTGAGCGCGGCAACACCACCCTAGCACTACCACCACGAGAAGATGAAGCCGCATACGACGAACCGTGGGCTCCAAAGCGGCGCCTTCAGGAAGGATACGACACCGGAGCGCCGCCACCGCCCAATCCGAGGATTAGAGTTTCCCCCGGAGTCGCACGACGAGCAATGAGAGCCGCAACGACGCCTTCAAGAAGGGAACGAGCTTCGCCGCCGCCGGTCCGTCCGAAGATAGAGCAGTTCACCCCGGCCAAAACACATCGCCACCGAACGCCACACCCGGCGACCATGCTGCCCACACGACCATGGCCACCGGGCAGCACCAAGCCACGGTCTCCGCCCGAGAGCACCGCGCAACCACCACCAGGGCCGCCGCCCCGGCATCCAAGACCTAGACACCCACTAGTAGAAAAGGGGCCAATGGTCCAGGCCGGTCCAGCCCATTAGTCCCGGTTCAATCCAGAACGGGACCAATGGGGGCATTGGACCCGGTTCGTGAGCCCCAGGGGCCGGCCGGGCCACGTGGTCCATTGGTCTCGGTTCGTCTGGACCTATTGGTCCCGGTTGGTGGGACGAACCGGGACCAATGGACCTTGCTCCTGGCCCACCACCATTGGTCCCGGTTGGTGGGCTGAACTGGGACCAAAGGAAGACCATTAGTCCCGGTCCATTCCACCAACCGGGACTAAAGGGTTGGTCCTCGTTGCGGCCAAAGTTTAGTCCCACCTCGCCAACCGGAGGGGAATCAGACCGGTTTATAAGCCCCTCCCTCTTTGCCTTATTGAGCTCCTCTGAAAATGAAAATAGATGCCCTTATATAGGGAATTTAGGCTAAATTCATACGAATTTCTCTTGAAATTTGTTATGAATTTAATTTCAATTTCCTCTATAAGCGCATCTATGCTCATTTCTGAGTAGCTTTTTATATAGTTTTTTTTTCTTTTCTGCTATATTTATTTTTTTCTTTTTATTTCTGAGTTGTAATAAGTCATTAAAAATAAGCATCTATGCTCATTTTTTAGTAAAGTTAATCATAACTATTTTTTCTTCTATTTATTTTTGAATTGTA
>NC_057807.1:16955332-16965268 GCF_018294505.1 Triticum aestivum | reverse complement strand
CAGTTTAGATATGTAGTACGTGAGCACCTCGCCGTCGCCGGCCGTACGTGATTTTTTTGTTAGATTAATTAGATTTTTTTGTTAGATTAGATGTGTGTAGTAATTTAGATATGTAGTTCATAGTTTTTTTTGTCGGATTAGATTTTTTTTGTTAGATTAGATGTGTAGTAATTAATTTGTTTATATTATGTTAGATTTTTTTGTTAGATTAATTAGATTTTTTTTTAGATTAGATGTGTAGTAATTTTGATATGTAGTTCATAGATTTTTTTGTTAGATTAGATTTTTTTTTGCTAGATTAGATGTGTAGTAATTAATTTTGTTCATAGGATTTTAATGATTTTTTTGTTCATAGTATTTAGAAAAAGGAAAAAAATAAGTTTATATATAGTTGAACTAGCTAGTTGATTTAATAAACTAATTTATTTTACTATATATAGAAGTAGTTTGTTTTTAGTACGTACTACTTATTTATTTATAGTAAGTGCTTAGTAGTTGAACTAGATAGTTGATTTAATTAATAAAACTACTTTTATTTAACTATATATAGAAGTAGTTGCCGCATCAACGTCGGTGATGCCTATCCCGCATCCTCATCGTCGTCGACTCGGCGGTGGAGGCCTACTTGATCAGGGCCATGTTCGGGACTGGGCTCCGCCGGGCTGGTATTGGGAGGTGCTACCTTCCAGGGGACGTAGGTTGGTGAGGAGGCGGCCCGTTGTTGACCCGATCCTTGTTTGGTGGCGGTCGCATGGGCCAGTGACGGTGGTGAGGCATCCGGACACCGCGGAGGTGGTACGTCACCGTGTCAGCGAGGAGGGCGAGCACGTCCGTCGCTACATGGTTGCATTGGAGGGTAGATTCGACAATACCTGGCAGGTTCTTCAGGGATCTCACTGGAGCTATGATCCTGTGATGGTTCCTTATCTTTGGGTGTCCACCGCTCGCGTCGATACCCGTCAGGCGCTACAGTTCTAGTTGTATTAGTGATAATATTGGACGATGTACGGACACCAAGAGATGATGTACTTTTGCTTATAATTATTGAATGCATGCTAATTTGAATACTATACTTTATTTTATGAATTGGTTTTGCTTATTTTATGATTTGGTTTTGCTTATTGAATGCTCATATTGGATAAGTTCTCCTTCATTCTCGTGTGCTAGACAATTTGATATAATAATGCATTCGGGAATGAAAGGAGGAGCTACCTACATCGATCATCGATAGTCAACCCGTGATTAATAATAATGATCTAGTTTAATATTTGAATTATGAACGTAGGCCGGAAATGTCGTACTCATCGGACGACGAAAACCGCCCGGGGGAGTGCGACTGGTGCCACGACGACCGAGGTATCTGCGACAGGTTCATTGTGCTGGACGAAGATCGTCGCTTCAGCATTAAGCTCGAGGAGACCTTCGATGTTCATACGGTACGCAACCGACGATAAAAGTTTTTTTCGTAATTACTCATGACTTCAACTATTTTAATCATGACAATATTTTTCATCTTTTCCAATTCGACTAGCTTATCCCATGCTTTGCAAGACGCTATGTCTTGGAGAGGATGGGTTTTGAAGACCATGAAAGTTTTGAAAGCAAAAAAATTATCCTAAGTACCCATCATGGTGTGGATTTTCAAGTAAAGCTGTACAATGCTCAGAGTGTAACCCATTTTGGTTGCAAAAATTGGGAAGCACTTTGCAAGATGTATGGTTTTGATGAGGGTATGCTTGTTACCATGGATCTTGGTGATCCTACAATCGAGCAAGAGAGACCTACGATTTTCGTCCTTGTGGATACACCTCCAATTCTTCCCCCATGTGAGCTTAACATAGTTATTAAGTAATTTATATTGTTTATTTCAAAATAGTTGACAATTTATTCTCCATTGACAGCTTATTTTCATTCTTCAAAGAATGTGCGAAAGATGGTAGACAGAACCTACTACACCGAAGGCTCCGAACTAACTTATCAGGAGAAAAATCATCTGGTCGCATTTTGTACTGATCTTGAGAATTACAATGTCTACAATCGAACTCCTCAACATTATGGTCAATACGTGCCACTAGTGCACGTGTTGAACTACGGTAACTACCATGGAGATACCCTGGTAAGATTTTTGTACTATTACAACATTCATGCATCTTTTTGCACACTTCTAAAACTAGTACATCATATCATTGCTAACTACGAAGTTATTACTATGTTTTTCAATAGATAATCCCGAATGATTGTGTGCCTCATCTGATGTATACACGCAGTAGCCTTCATGTTTTGAACATACAACCAGGTCGTCCTACGAATCTCAACTGTCCATACCGGGTTTCTAAAATAAGTGGAGACATGAGAATCAAATAATGGAACATATGTATGGACAGTCGTAAGGAGCTTCTTGGAAGCAACATTCAGCGAAGGGCAAAAATTGGAGACAGGATGATCGCCATTCTTCATAATGGAGAGTCAGGGTCTATATTGTTTTATGCTATTTTACCTTAAGGGTGTTTAGGTCCTACCTGATACTGATGATCATGTGTTAAGAACAATTATGTAGGGTTGGGTTCGATGACTATGAGGATGATGATCGTATGACTTATTATTAATAACGAGTAGAAGTTGTATGATGATGCATGATTAGTAGGACGAGTACTTGTTATTATATATGCTGATGTATGCGAGCATGCATGAGTTATTATATCAGCGGGTAAAATGAACATATATAGCAGCAGCGTTGGTAAACCAAGGATGAAGATATAAGAGAGGACACTTCTCTCTATTAGCTAGCTAATATAACAACCTAAAAATAACCCCCAAAACCCCTAAAGCAGCCAATTTCCAAAAAAAACATGGACTTTTGGTCCCGGTTGGTGCCACCAACCGGGACCAAAGGCCCCCTGACTAGGCTCGGCGCACAGAGCCACGTGGAGGCACATTAGTCCCGGTTCTAGTTTGAACCGGGACTAATGGGTGGAGGTATTAGTAACGGCCCATTAGTCCCGGTTCATGAACTGGGACTAAAGGCCCTCACGAACCGGGACTATTAGGTGTTTTTCTACTAGTGACCACCCCCCTCGAGACCTGCCGCTAGCCCAACCAAAGAGACGAGCAGAAAGGTCCCACCTTTCGCACCCCTGGGCGACCCCCAGCGCCGAGACCCAATAGGTCGGCCACAACGGACGTTTTTCACAATGTGAGCCCAAAACGGACGTCCAACATCTCGTGGAAATGGATGTCCAAACATACACATCCACTAAATCCACCTCCACATTGTCCACGCCTGGACGATGTAAATGGATGACCATTGATGGTATAATTCACTTTTGGAGCTTCACCTTCGGATAGCTTTTGCAAATAGAGGTGAACGTTGAAGAACATTTATGTCATTGAGAGACCCTGGTAAACCAAAGAATGCAATGCCAAATCCAAAGATCCTTCGAAGCAACTGCCTCCAGAATCATTGTGGGCTTATTCACATGACCTTTAAACATGCCATGCCATTTTTTAGGGCAATTTTCCCAAGTCCAATGCATGCAATCTACACCCTAACATACCAGGAAAACCTCTTTGATCCCCTATGTCAAGTAATCTAGCATTATCTTCTTCATTTGGAGATCCCAGATACTGGTAACCAAAGACTTCATAAATAGCTATCACAAACTTTTTGCAAGATGCTAGATTAGTAGATTCTCCAGACCGACAATACTCATCCACGGCATCAGCGGCATATCCTGACGTTAGCAGTCGCATTGCAGTTGTCATCTTTTGCAGAGGATGCAATCCAAGAGCTCCAGCAGAATTTCCTTTTTGCTTAAAATAACTATCATGCTCAAGTACTGCCTCAGCTATGCGATTAAATAAATTGCGAGGCATTCTATACCTGTGCGGATAAACACATATGAGATAGGGAGATGAAAAATAGGCAGATACAGAATATTGTAGGAATACTAGCTTCGACAAAAATAACTTTCCGGAAAGGTGGGATTTTCTTTGAAGTAGTCATCCCACAATAGAACAAATCTAACATCTCTTTCGCGATACAAATATTGCCGTCCCAGTGTGGAACCGCCATGACATCGAGCATTCGCTTCCTCTTCCTCGTCGCGCTCCGCAAAAGCTGCAAGAATTAGTTCATCGTCGTCCGATGAAGAAGACGACGACGAATTCATGAGCATATCCAAAACAAACCATGTTTCACTCATTGTGTTGTAGGAGAGGAGACAGGGAGACTCGGAAGAGTGATGAGAGAAGCACAAGATAGAATTATTTGAGAGAGGTGAGAAGGGGTGGTATATATAGGCCTGGAATATAGCCGTTGGAATAGAGCCGTTTGAAATAGAGCCGTTTGGAAAGTGTCTGTTGAAAGTATAGCCGTTTGAAAAGTAGCCGTTAACACTGTAATAAGTAAATTATTGAATTACTATTAAAATGGTGGTTGAATTGGTATTTACAAAATAATACTAAAATATATGAGAGAGAATATAGACGTTCTGTTGCAAAACTGGATGTCTATATGAGCGAATCTTTTTAGACCATTGTCTATATGGATATATAGACATCCGAATATACACATGCTATTGGAGATGCTCAGCTTCCTATGCAATATATGCTCTTTGCACTCCTTTTGTACATCATAATTAGCTGTATTTTTCTATTAGTGTTAACCAATGGAACAGGCCAAATCCTATTATTGAACTTTTATCAGGACATGAATAAAGCGAAGCTCACACCATTCGATGGCCTCTGCGCTCCAAAAATATAAAATCCTATGAACCTGAATGACAGTGGACATACTTTACACGCAAAGTCTCACCAGAAATATATCTTTCTCTCGGATGACTATCTGGTTACAGAGTTCACCCTATGAAGATTTTGGAGGCTCCAAAATACAATGATAGATTATAACATGGAATTAAGAATCAATGGATTGACAGAGTAGAGAACCTGTAAGCAGACAATAATCTAGCTAGAAATGCTAGGAGCAGCATGGTACTCATACACTACATATGTTTTTTTGAATGAAAGGGGTTTCCCCCGGTTCCCTTTTAGTGAATGAAGCCAAAGCCCATACACTACATAAACTGTAACAGTCAAGAGCATAATTAATGCTCCTGATTCTGAATGAATGTATTGCTCCATACAGTTTACGGTTTGCACCTTAACATGTAACGCTAACTAATGGAAAGTTCTGACCGGCTCTATGCCTACTAAAAATAAACAGCAAGATGATGCAGCCATGTATGAACAGATATGCTATTGACCTATTGTACACTTTGCCATTCAGCTATTTAGGAGTATCATGAAGCCTGGTGCTAGCTCTTATTGGACACATTTCAATTTTGTCTTGCTTGCTCCTTACTATACCTGAAAAGTAAAAAAAAAAAGGTTGATACTTACTGCAAATATACAAATCCAACATATAACTGAGGACAAATTTCTAGAAGTAACACGTTCTAATTTATTGTTGTAAATTAAAAGCAATGTGGCATTAGACATCTGAAATGCATGTCACATGTGTACACATATACAGATATATTATAACTTATACTTCAACACTATAATTCAGATGGTGTAAGAGGCTCATTTCAAGGGATGCAACAGGCCAACATCTACCAGTTGGGGATATTTACCAATCTGTAGCAACACTGGATGCACACCAGTTAAAAATGTGATCTAGAAACATGTACTTACAAAACATATAACATATTTCTGTCTCAAATTTGTATCCTTGCAAACCTACAATAAACCTTAAGCATGTTGAAACACAAAAAATCTAGCACTTTTTCCTGAAATACAAATAAGACAGTTAATCATAGACAAATGTATATAGAACTTGCTTCAATGCCGTTGGTTAAATACTTCTAGACGGCCACCGCATGACACGCTGGGCCTTCTTCTGGAGTAGTAAACTAACTTCAGCAAACCAGAGAACAATTCAGGGATACAAGGCTAATGACATATACATATTGGACTTACACAATGTTAAATCATGCCTAGTAGCTGGTAGGAACACACATCAACATATTGATTCAGTGAAAAAAGACCGGTCATTTACGAAAATGCTCAGATTAACCATGTGTAATCAGTTTGTAGAAGTCATATATATATATACGGTTATACCAAAATGTCACCTATCCATGATGATACTTAACTATATATATGTACAAAATGAAGTCCCCTCATGCATCTATTTATCACTTTGTGATTTTTTTGTTTTTTTAACACAGTACAGAAGCAAGTGCTCGGTGAAAAAAGACCGGTAATTTACAAAAATGCTCGGATTAACCATGTGTAATCAGTTTGTAGAAGTCATATATATACTGTTGTACCAAAATGTCACCTATCCATGATGACACTTAACTATATATGTACAAAATGAAGTCCCCTCGTGCATCTATTTTACACTTTGTGATTTTTTTTCTTTAACACAGTACAGACGCAAGTGCTCGGTGAAAAAAGACCGTTAATTTACGAAAATGCTCGGATTAACCATGTGTAATCAGTTTGTAGAAGTCATATATATACGGTTATACCAAAGTGTCACCTATCCATGATGATACTTAACTATGTATAAGGACTTGAACCTTGTTGTGCTAGGAATACCACTGCCCACCTAACCATCCCAACCACATGTTAGTTCGCTATTTTTCGCTTTGTGATTGACTACATAGATTATGATTTCTTCAGACAATTATGTTTTTCTTCTTCAATCTTCACACCAAATTTCATTGACATTTAAAAGTATGGTTTTAGACTGGAGAATAATAATTTCTTTAAACAAGCAGAAAAAGGGGTTATACAGGTTGCTCAATCTTCAATCTACAAAGTTGAAATATGCAAGCCACTGGCAGAAGCTAGATCGGTCATCAAATACATAACTGAACAACATATAAAAAGATGGAATTAAACAAGTTTGATTCCTCGGAATTCTAAAAGTTATAAGAGATCCATGAGAAGGAGAAAATGCCCAAGAGGCCAAGAACACCACTGGCCTGGTCACCAGCGAGGAGTCTTGATGTCTGGCCACACGGGGCAGCCTTCCTGTCACTTGCTACGGCTGATCTGCCTCCTGCCTTAATCCAACGCTAGTTGCCATGGGTGCAAGGCAAACAACACGCCCCGTTGTAAATCGTGACCCTGAAGGCTAATCGGCCTTGCACATATTGTCGATTGATGGGCTCCAAGAAGACGCCACAAGGCAGCAGGGAGGCATTGGTGCTGCCGGCGCAAGCATCATCTCCTAGATGACCCTCAACCGTAGTGATAGCCTTCCTCCTCCTTGATCTCTAGCAAAGGCGACCAAACAAGGGGAGGTCGGATGAGAGCGTGATGCAATATCAGAGGAGTGTGCGCAGCAGCGACAATGGACAGCACGAGAGGAAGAAGGGGTGACACAGGGGAGGGTGAGTGAAGGCCAGGGGTCTGAGGCGGCGGCTTGAAAGGAGGAGGAGGAGCAACACGCGGTAAGGCAGGGTTTTTTTTTCACGGCTGGGGAAGGCGGCGGTTCGGTGCCAAGTAGAGGTTGCTGAGACATGGCAATGTATGAGAACACAGGGGAAAATAGATGTTCACTCGCTGACTCGCGGAGACCACAACGAAATAACAGCCCCCAGCGAGGATAGAGCCCCATTTCGTTGGAGCTTAGTAACTGTACAGATATATAGTTATACTAAATTTGTGTAAAAAAGTATGTATTTTATTATTATGTTATTTTCAAATTTATGTCATCTTTGGTTATTATGACATATACTGAAAGTCTGAAACCATACCAAAATAATTTGGCATGTACTGAAACCAAACCGTATTTTAATTCATAGTATATTTGCCAAAAAGTATTAATACTTTCAAACCAAAAAACAGTATAAACCGAACAAACCGAATGCACTGTATTGTCGATCCGCCACCTTATCCATTCGTGCAGAACATAGGTGGTGCTGCCTTAGCCCATAGCCCGTGGATCCCCTTTCAGGCGCTAACCCGCGACTCCCGGCACATTTGCCCGGCCTCGCCATAGCGGCTGCTCCTTCACACGGAGTGAGCGAGCGACGACGACTGGCTGCTACTCTAGGTCTCTATTCTGCCTCAAACTCCGCAACTCCTTAAGCATGTCCTGCTTCCAGCTTCTCCCTAAAAAACTCAGAGTTCAAGATTTTTTTTAGGGAATTTGAAGATGTGTTCAACTGGAACCCCAATGTCTCGCATCCTGCAAGAGCGAGGGCATCGTCGCTGATGGGGGCGAGCCAACATGGGCCGACGCACGCGCACGCGTGGCCGCAGCCTGGTTCTCTGTTTTTATTTTACATTTTATGCTTTTGTTTTTTGCTTTATTTTTGGATTTCAGTTTATACTTTAAAATATGATAAATATATAATACAAAAAAACACTCTATAAAAAAACTTTTGCAAAATGTTGAATAAGTATTTGAAAAATGTTGAACAAGTATTTGGAAAATGTTAATCAAGCATTTGAGAAATGTTGAACAAGTATTTGAAAAATGTTAATCAAGCATTCATAAAATGTTGAGAGATTATTTGCAAAATGTTAATCAAGCATACGAAAAATGTTGAACATGTAGTTTAAAAATGTTGAACAAATATTTGAAAAAAGAAACAATCAAGCATTAGGAAAATGTTGAACAAGGATTTGACAAAATGTTGAACAAGTATTTGAAAAATGTTAATCAAGCAATCTAAAAATGTTGAACAGGAATTTGAAAAATGTTGAACAAGTACTTGAAAATGTTGAATAAGTACTAAAAATACTGAAAAAGTATTTGGAAAATATGTATTAAAAAATGTTGAACGAGTATTTGAAAAATGTTGAACAAGTATTTTAAAAGTGTTGAATAAGTATTCAAATGTTGAATAAGCATTCAGACTAGGTTGAACGTGTATACAGGAAATGTTGATCACTTATTAAAAAAATGTTTTGACATATATGAAATGTAGAGTGAAAACAAAGACAAACATAAGAAAAAACAAAAATTGGAGAAAGAAAAAACAAACAAAAAATGGAGAAGAAAAAAGGAAAAAAATGAAAATAAAACAATGCAAAAAACGAACATAATAACCAAAAAACAAAATGCAAAATGAGAACGAATAAAATAAAACGTAAAACAAAACAAAAGAAAAATAAAAAAACGGAATAAAACAAAAAAGGAAAAATCCCGAAGAAAAAAATGAGAAGAAAAAGAAAAGAATGAAAAAATCCGAGAAGAAAAAACAAAAAACCCATTGGAAAACAAAGAAAACCAGCTCTTTTCGCATTAAGTGGAATGTTAAGCAAGAATGCGCCGTTAGCTGAGTGGCAAGCAGCGCGGTGCGTCAGCCTGGTGTGTCATTCCTTTTTCATATTTTTAAGTGAAGCGACACAGGCCGGCCCAGTAAAGAAAAACCTTTAGCGATGGGTATGCTTAGCGCTCGCTTAAAGAGAAAAATAGTCGCCGTGGTGTTCAGCATTGCAACTTGTTGGTTCAATCATTGTACCAGGCCGCCAACCCATTTAGGCGTGTGTGGCCTAATGGCCTAGGGAAATTAATAAGCTTGTAGCCTAATTCAGTAGCGGCCTTTGAGCCCGCTCGGCTGCAGGGTCATCTCCCCCGAGTAGGAGCACATCCCCATGCAGACGTTGTCGAAGGGAGCTCCTATACGACGCGTTAAGTGCCAGTTATAGCCGTTGGCGCTCGTTGCCGCACCTGGTGGGTCAGCCCACGGCATGCAGTGCAGCTGAAATTATTTATAGCGCAAAAAACCCTTTAAAATGTTGCTCCGTGAGGAGTCGACCTCCCGCGTTCCAAAAAAAAGCTCCATTGTGGGCTGCCTAGCCACTAGACAAACCAAGAGCTGGTCAATTACTACAGCACGGCCATTTTAAGAGTAAGTGTAGCCACACTACGCACATAAATTTTAGGAAAATGTGATTTTTTTTTAAAAAAAA
>NC_057807.1:16954143-16955306 GCF_018294505.1 Triticum aestivum | reverse complement strand
AAAAAAAAGTCTGAAGAAAATTTGAAAGTTCACAGATTAAAAAAAATCATGAATTTTAAAAAAGTTCACGAATTCATAGAATTTCACATATTAGAAAAAAACCATCGATTTCAAGAAAGTTCGCAAACTTGGAAAAAGTTCATCAATTCTGCAAAAAAAGTTCAACAATCTTGCAAAAAAAAGTATTCAATTTGGAAACAACATCAATTTTGAATAAAATTTCATCGATTTTGGAAAAGGTTCAACATTTTTTCTGAAGTTCATCGAAAATTGAAAAAATGTTCATCAAAATTAAAAAATAGTTTGTGGATGTTGAAAAAAAGGTTCACTGAATTCGTAAAGGAGTTCATCCAATTTAAAAAAAGTTCAATAAATTTGAAAAAAGATTCATCAATTTTGAAAACAGTTCATCAAAATCGGAAAAAAAATCATGTGTTTGCCAAAAAAAGTGCACAAATTTGAAAAAAAAGGTTCATCGATTTGAAAAATAATCATCCAATTCACAAAAATTTCATCAAATTGTAGAAAAACTTCATGAAGTAGAAGAAAAAGTTTGTGTACTTGCAAAACAAAGTCATCGAAACAAGAAAGAATGAAAAAAATAGAAAACAAAAAAGGAAAACGAAAAATGAAAATAAGGAAACAGGAAAGAATAAAGAGAAGGAAAAGGTGGAATGTTACCGGATCCCGTTGGGTGGTCATGTGGTTAGAGCAGCCTGCTTTGATGAGGGAGCTAGTGGGTTTAATCCATGGAGATCGAGTTCGCCTCAGCCACCTAGTGTGGATTTTCCATACTCCCATGTAGCTACACCTTCCATCTAGGCCATGCAATTTGCACCAAGATCCATGTTATATATGGAAAAACCATATTTGTACGTGTAGTATGTAGTATATAACAATGATTAGGTAGTATATATACTAATTTCTAGGTAGTATATACCATGTTTTGAGTATGCTCTTTTTTACGTACAAATATGTACGTATTTCACAAATATAACAAAAACTATGGACTCATATGCAATTTTTTCATGTAACTTGCTTTGAAATATCTTAAATATAGTTTATGAACATATTTAAAATAATAAAATAGTATATATATATATAGTATCACATGGTAGTATATGAGATATGTGGGGTAACTGCCACCGGGTGGTAGAATGGAT
>NC_057807.1:16952147-16952570 GCF_018294505.1 Triticum aestivum | reverse complement strand
CCCCCTCTGCCGCCCCGCCTTGCGCTGCCGGCAGCCTAAAGCGCCGCGCCGCTGGCCCCCGTACCTCGACTTGCGGCTCGGGGACTCCTCCTACCTCCCCTAGCGGCTCCACCACCTACCTCCTTCCACCGCCGCCGACAGTGCCGCCATGACTCCTCTGCCCTCGGCCGCCGCGCCTCCTCTAACCCCGGCCAAAGCTCCACCCACCGCACCCAAGCCCATCGGCCACCACGCGCGCCTCCTCTCATGGCCGCCCACCGCGCCTCCCGTTCCCGAACGCATCACCCCACCATCCCGCACCTCACCTCCGCCGCGACCTGATGGCGCGAGCCGCCTCCCTGGAGCGCCCGATCTCCGCCGCACCGTGGTCCCCAGGCCCCCGCCGGCCACCCAGAGCCCACCTCCTTCTTTGAAGCCCCCCCC
>NC_057807.1:16948657-16950789 GCF_018294505.1 Triticum aestivum | reverse complement strand
GATTTTGGTGTCATGAAAAACAGAGTGTCCACTTTTTGCTAATTTTAAAACTGCTCTTAAACCGTAAGGAATTAGAGAGAGTGTTCTACATGAATAAGTTGTGTCTCCTCGATATCTTTCCAACGGTATATCATTTCAATCATTTCGACAAATGGTTTGTAATTTTTTTTTAAAAATGACCGCTGCCATTCGTCATCCGCCGCACGATTTTCAAAATTAACTTATAACCGTAAGGAATCTCAAAACCATTCCTACATATGAAAGTTGCGCCTTGTCCATAGCTTTCCAACGACGTATCATAAGCCTCGTTTCGACAAACGGTTCAAAAACTAGAGCGAAAACAGTACCAAAAATTTGAATTTTTTTGAAAAACAAAATTCCGTGATTTAGTAAATTTGAAACTGCTCTTAATCCGTAACGAATTAGAGAAAGATTTATATATGGAAAAGATGCGCCTCGACGATATCTATCAAACGGCGTATCATTTGCTTCATTCCGACAAGCGGTTTAGAAAAAAACGCGAAAAAACGCTCGCTGCCACTCGTCATCCGCCGCACCATTTTCAAAACTGCTCTTAAACCGTGTGGAATCTCGAAAAGTGTTCAACATGTCAAAGTTGGGCCTAATCCATAGCTTTTCAATGGTGTATTACACGCCTCATTCCGATAAATGGTTAAAAAACTAGAGCGAAACAGTATCGAAAAAACACAGCGTGCAGTTTTTTTCGACACGAAGTTCACTAGTCTATATTGCAGTGCTCGTCGTCAAGAAGATGCAGTGCACTTGCGTTCAGCGTGCAGTGCGAAAGTGGTGTGCAGAATAGTTATTCTGCTAATATTAGCAAAATAGACCGTCTATATATATATATATATATATATATATATATATATATATATATATATATATCTTTCTTGTTTCTTTCAAACAACAGAATATTTGACCTTGAAACTTTGCAGGTCAATGATACACAACTCGCACTCTTGTGCATAAAATGTTTCCGTCTTTTTATGAAACATAAATTTTTCAAAATTCAAATTTTAAATAAGTTCTATCATTTTAAAATATTTCAGCCGCTCAAAATTCCGAAAAGATTTCTGCATGTGGTACTGGTAGTACTAGTGTGATGTTGTTTTGCAAAGTTTCAAGTTCAAATGTTCTTTTATTTGGGAGAAACAGAAAAAATAGAAGTTTGTCACAACTTTCTCAGATTAAAACTCCTCGCAATTCTCAAAGATCGATGAAGGCAGCATGTGATCGAGTGGGAAGTAAAGAATTAGGATAGGTTGGTAGCTGTGTGCATTAAGGACATCATAATGGCATCATCTGCAGATCACAGAGCCACATCAAGAAGGAAGCAGAAACTTTTATTTTATTTTAACAGTGGGAGGGTATTTTTTTATAGATAAGGTTTTTGGTAGATTTTTAATATGTTTTTTAAGCTGTTGTCATGGGAAGAGAAAAACGAAAAGGTTTTATGTTACATAATGGCAAAAGCGGGTAATTTGCCCAAAATTATATTTCTATTAGTAAGATCAGTTGGTCGTGATTTACTGATGTATCAAATAGACGGTTACATGTTACTGATTTTTGTAGGATTTTCTAATCTATTTCTCTTTTTATGGTTGGCCCATAATGTACTTTTAATTATTATACTCATCTAAAGGATGCTGGAGTATTTGCCTCCATGGGCTCTCCACGGGCGAAGAGCGCGTCTGAGTTGTCCCTTGCTCGGTGGCATGCGCGGGGACTACTTGGTGGGTGCTCCGAGCCATCTGATCTTCCCGGACGGCTCGGATCCAGGCGACACTGCTGGGCCGTCCATGGCGGATGGACCGTCTAGTGCGCCCGGGGCCACCGCCACTGGGCGGTTCCCCTCGTGCCCACTAGTGAGAGACCATGCGCTTTCTTGCGCGCAAAGCCATGCATTTGCCCACCTTGCGGCGTGTATGCTCCGCACCGGGCTGGTCCTGTTGCAATGGGTGTGGGTTCGTTGCGCAACTGGCGCTTGGGGCTTGTTTTGGCATGTAACATTGTCCCCACGTGCCGCTTGGGGCTTGTTTTGGCATGTATCATTGTCCCCACACAGGCACGTGTGTGGAGTGTGCACTGCTTGTTCTGTCTTTGCATCCAGC
>NC_057807.1:16935185-16948580 GCF_018294505.1 Triticum aestivum | reverse complement strand
AGTTGTGCGCCATCTCTACGTCCAGTCAGCTGTGTGTCGCCCATTCAGCCCGCCATTCGAACGCCAGTTTAGCCGGCTGTGTGGACGCGCAGTCATTCGGTTGTGCGAGATGTGTGGCATGGTGGACAGTCATGTATCTAGATAAGGTTGTCATGATGGTTTTCCATGGGCCCTTCGCATACTCTACGGAAAACGAACGCTGCTAGATCGGGACCTAATTGCGGCATGCGCTCATCGAACGTTGCTAGTTTCTACCTTTACCAGCAGAGTTTGACCCAGGCGCTGCTAGAATCCTATTACCAGCGATGTCCTACTAGCAGCGCGCCGACCAAACACTGTCATGAATTAGTGATGTATGAAATAGACTGTTAGATGTTACTAGTTTTTGTAGGATTTTCTAGTATATTGCTCTTTTTTATGGTTGTCCCGTAATGTACTTTTAATTATTATACTCCTATAAAGGATGTTGGTGTACCCGCCTCCATGGGCTCTCGGCGAGCGAAGAGCACGTCCGACCAGTCCATTGCTCGGCGGCGTGCTATGGGGGTACTTGGGAGGGTGCTCTGAACCGTCTGGTCTGCCCGAACGGCATGGACCCAGGCAACGCGGCTGGGCGGTCCATGACGGGTGGACCAATTCAGCGCGCCCGAGACCGCCACCATTGGGCGGTTCCTGTCGTGCCTGCGGGTGAGGGACCGCGTGCTTTCTTGAGCGTGAAGCCATGCATGTGCCCGCCACATGGCGTGTACGCCCCGCGCTGGGCTGGTCCAGTCGCAATGGGTGGGAGCTCATTGCGGTCGCATTGCCGACTGGTGCATGGGGCTTGTTTCGCATATATCGTTATCCCCACACGGGCACGTGTGTGGAGTGAGCACTGCTTGCTCCGGCTTTGCATCCAGCCAGTTGTGAACCGGATCTGCATCTAGTTAGTTGTGCGCCACCCATTCAGCTGGCCGTGTAGACACCGGTTTAGCCGGTTGTGCGGCCGCCTAGTTAGTCAGTTGTGCGAGATGTGTGGCATAGTCACTACTAGAAATACCACTACTAATGGCGCACCTAATATGGCCATTAATGGCGCATCACTGGTGCGCCATTGATAGCACGCCATTAGTATTTTTTACTAATGGCGCACCACCTGGTGCGCCATTAGTATCTGGTATACTAATGGCGCACCTCCTGGTGCGCCATTAGTATATGCGAGGGTGCGCCATTAGTATGCCTCCCAGGGGGCATGTATACCCAGGTGCTTTGGCATACTAATGGCGCACCACCTCTGGATGCGCCATTAGTAACCGCAGCATACTAATGGCGCACTACCCGGTGATGCGCCATTAGTATGCACTGTCATACTAATGGCGCACTGTCGTGTGATGCGCCATTAGTATGAATATTAGGTTTTTTTTTATTTTTTTATTTTCTGTTTTTGCACAGGTTACAAAATGTATAATTTGACAAAATATAGACAACACACATCAACAATAGATTCATCAAATACAATAGAAGATTAGTCTTTGAATACAATTCATCATATTAGTCTCCGAATACAATTCATCATATTAGTCTCCGAATTAAAAAGACCGAACAAAGATAGAACATTATACTACAAGTCTCGAGACCGCGAGTAGCGAGTTTGTCTTCGCATTACAAGTCGATATCGATCATCTAAACTACCATCACATAGAAGAGAGCTGCGGTCATCACGATGAGCATCATCACGATGAAACTCGTCTTCATCCGGTTCCTCCAACGCTCCCTCCCCTCTCCCGCTAGATAGCGGGCGTATCTAGATTCGGCCTCGGCCCTAGTGGTGTACCCTTTGTAACTGTTACCGCTGAATCAGTGAACCTGTCTCCGACACTCCTCCCAGTCATCGTAGACTCCGGGAACCTTACCCTTGTACACGGCATACGTCGGCATCGCTATGCACTAGCCAAACAAAACGTTTGTACCAATTCACAGACAATACATAAGCAATATATAATTATGCAACAGAACGATCGGAAGAGAAAAGCAAGACATTAATAGCATCGATTACATCTAAGTTGAACGACTCTCGAAACCAAAGAGACATACTACAAGTTCATTAAAGTTTAATTACAACATGAGCCAATCGATGTTTCAGAACTAGACAACTCGACTCAAGGGACCGAAGCGTGGATGAAGCCGCCGTCTATCGTGGGAGTCATGAAAGAACGGGCGTTGTCATCCTGCATTTGTAGCATTGTGTCGATGTCACTGTTGGACGGTTGATTTCTGAGGTAGAACTGCCCCGAGGTACGAAGGACATCTTGATGGATGATTTCCGCAAACTCCGACTGGATGCGAAAGAATTCTTGTCGGAGGTCCGCGTCCTGGATTGCCGACACGCTCGCGGCCCAATCTTGGAGTTTACTCGGTAGCAGAAGTTGATGATGGTCCCGTACGATCGCCCGCATGTGATGGATGGCGTAGTAGGCACCCTTCTGACCGCCAGGCGGCTGCTTGACGCAGCAGAACGTCGTATTGTGGGAGAACACGTGCTTGCCGTACTTACGAATAGGCCTGGTGAAGGTGCCTCCACATTGGGCGTAGCCGGGGAGAACATCATCAAGAACCTTCTTGACATTTGTGTAGTCTACGTTCGACTGACGGTCCGGGTCGAAATACGTGGCCATGGAATATTTGGGGCTTAGGAGGATGAGCGTGCAACGTGTGTCACTGCAGAAAACACGGAATGTTAAAAGAAAAACGATCGAAAAGTAAGAATTCATATGTTACGGGCCGGTTGAGGGGAGGACTTACTCGGGAAAGTAAGGCACGAGGAAGTTATCCTTATCTTGGTTTGCCAGAATGATGCCTTTGAGGTAAGAACTCGCGACTTGCCGGTCCCCGGCGCTGCCCAAGATCTTGGCACGCATGTAGAAGGGGTCGACTATCACGATGTCCGGGGTCTTGTCGCGAATGATCCGCATCTCCATACTCAGCGAAAATAGCCGAACGAAGGTGTAGTGCAGCGGATGAAGGTTAAACATAGCAAAGATGTCATCAAACCGCAGGACGATCGTACCCCCGATGTCGCCATCCACAAAGCCCTTGCCCTCTGGCACCTTGGCCACGAAAACCGGGTATGCCACATCCTTCTCTCTGAGACGCCGCTTCTCCAAAGAAAGAACACTATCGTGCAGACTCCGCATAGCACCGGTTGCAGCATTGAGCATATTTGGTGGTAGCATCGCCCTACCCGCCACATGCACCCTCCTCGAGATATCCTGCGGTGAAGGTGGCCCGTCCTGAGCACGGATCGTACTCGGTGCCGGCTGGCTCGCACCCTTCTTAGTCTTTCTTTTGCGTGCCTTCTTCTTCTCCTGTAATGGGACCGAGTTCTGCTCACAGACCGCCTTCTTGAGTGTGTTGGGGCTGATAATATTTCGCACCTCGCCTATCTGAGGCTCGGTGAAGTCGGCAGCTGGAGGCGTCTCCAGAGAACTGAACGCCAGACGGCGCCTATTGCAACTTGGCTTCTCCGCGGTACGAGCTAGATCGCACACGTCTTTTGTTGGGTTTGGTTCTTGAGAAGGAGGCCCCATGAAGTCGCCATCGTACCCATGCTCGGCAAAGTACTGATCGACGTTGCCAAATGTATCATCGTCGTCGTCGTCGTCGTTCTGATCCTGTGCCATATGCATGTTTGGATCTAGTGGCATAGGGATGTCCGGCACCGTTACGGCGGTCTTGCCATGGGGCCGACTTGGCGCTGGCATGACTGGTGGTGTTGTCTTTGGGGTGGTGTCCCTCGCCCCCAAACGAATCTGGCTCTTCGGCCAAAGCAGGGGCCAGCTCAGGCAGGCGCTGAGGGTCATCACGTCATCATCGTCGGCCCCGACGGGTCGAATCGGAGGTAACAAGTCGTCGCAGCCTGGCAGCACCGGAACCAGTTGAACCCTAAACAAGTTGGGTGGCATCTGGGTACCGTGGAACAAGGGGTTGCCCGGTTGAACGATTTTGCCCTTGGCGACATCGACCAACTCGTTGTTCACGAAGTGAAGGAGAGTGCACGGAACGTCGGCGGCGCCCTGCGAAAACATGTAGGGCGTCAGGGATGCCCAGTCAAAGGCAAGGAGATGGAGTCCTCGGCCGAGAGAGGCTTAATTAGTTACCGTGATGATGGCGTCGAGCTCGGCTAATGTCGAGGCACCGCCAACGGCGGGCGTGCAGTTGACGGAGCGGCCGCTTGCTGAAGAGGTGCCGGCCGGCGTACACCCGGGTGCATTAAGCTCCCGTGCCGGCGTCGGAGACACCAATGCCGCCTCCGCCGGAGGCACCAATGGCCCCGCCATCGCATTATGCGAGTTGCTGGCCGTGAAGCTAGGAATCGGGGGCGGCCCCTGTTGGCCGCCCGCAATCCACGCACTCAACCCCGAGATCAAGGTAGGCACAAGGGCGGTGATCGTCGCTCCGAGTCGTTGTTCCACTTGCTCTTGGACAATCTCCGGAATCCGCGCCACCTGTGCCTTGAGTTCTTGAACCTCTCGCGCCTGGCTTTCCGAGCTGGTCTTTTTCTCCTTCCGCACACCAGCGGTATAGTATGACCCCCATTTTGTCGACAAGCCTTTGCCGGCCACACGACCAGCTGACGTAGGCTTACTGAGCTTATCCTTGTTCTTCATTATATTCAACCCCCTATTTAGAGTGGTGTCCCAAGGGTTGCTCTGAGTCGACCCCGCGCTACTGCTTTCAGTCGCCTGCGGAAGGAATGTGAACCATTTAGAAATTCGGCTTCATTAATTAGAATGCAACCATATGGAGCTAATTACGCGGGGTTGTATTCCTTACCAGAACAAGCTCAAGCCGCCTGGTCTTCGGATCTGTGGTAAGCTTCTTTGTTTTCGGGTCCTTCTTGTACCGGGCCCTAACAAAGTTCCTGGTCTTCTTGTCACCGTATTTATCGAAGAGGGGCGGTAGGCCTTGCTCGGTCTTTTTCTCCTTCCGCACACCAGCGGTATAGTATGACCCCCATTTTGTCGACAAGCCTTTGCCGGCCACACGACCAGCTGACGTAGGCTTACTGAGCTTATCCTTGTTCTTCATTATATTCAACCCCCTATTTTTAGAGTGGTGTCCCAATGGTTGCTCTGAGTCGACCCCGCGCTACTGCTTTCAGTCGCCTGCGGAAGGAATGTGAACCATTTAGAAATTCGGCTTCATTAATTAGAATGCAACCATATGGAGCTAATTACGCGGGGCTGTATTCCTTACCAGAACAAGCTCAAGCCGCCTGGTCTTCGGATCTGTGGTAAGCTTCTTTGTTTTCGGGTCCTTCTTGTACCGGGCCCTAACAAAGTTCCTGGTCTGCTTGTCACCGTATTTATCGAAGAGGGGCGGTAGGCCTTGCTCGGCACGGTCCGCCTCCTCCTTGTCCCATATAGGCTCCGCCACTCTGTAACCGCCGGGACCGAGTGTGTGTTCCCCTATGTTCAGCTCCCGCATTTGTTTCCCCCACTCACTTGATTGGGAGCTTGCGGTGCTCGAGCAATTGATCTTGAAGTCGTTGTAGTCATCTTCGGTGATCGAAGGATTTTTCTCCTTGATCTTCTCATAACTCTCACCTTTCTCGATCATTCTCTTCACATTGCTTTTCCAAGTAGACAGGGCCTTGCTCATCTTCGTGAGGGCAGCATTGTTCACTTTATTCCCTTTGAGGCTTGTGTTTTCGAATTCAGCGGGGAACTTGTATCGTTCGTGCAGCTTCGTGAAGAGGAGGTGGCGCAAATTCCCTCGGTCAGGATGCCTCAGGTTCTCGGTGTTGATCGAGACGGTGCTCTGGACAATGCACCCGAGCTGAAGCGAGTACCCCTTGACTATTCGTTCGGGCGCCGTTGGATTCCCGTTGGAGTCCACTTCAGTAACTTCCTCCTTGAGGGTGCGGAGCACGATCGGGCGCCGGTCAAAAAGTACCCATGAAATACAATCGAGAAATGAAGGCTACGATTTAAATACAATCGATCTTAGCTAGCTATCTGTTCACAATCTTCTTTCCCTTCTTTTTCGCAAATGGAGTTCTTCTATGGAACGGACGTCCTTTAGGTAGGGTGGTCCTGCTTCTTCTTGTGGTGTATGCTGCTACTTCATCATCGTCGTCATGTTCGATCCTCGGGTCGCCGTACTTGTCGAAGTCTTGCTCATTGGCTACTCCATCCATTCCGATGATCTTCCTTTTGCCTCTCCTCACGACAACACGACTGGGCTTTGGCGGGTCGGTAATGAAGAAGCATTGGTCCACTTGGGAAGCCAGTACCCATGGCTCATTTTTCGCGGTGACGTTTGCGCCCGCGGTCTTGGATTTGGCTTCGGGTATAACCATGGTGGTGAAATACCGGTCTTCTTTTATGACGTTCTTGGCCCATCTGACACGGAACATCGGGACCTTCTCTCCAGTGTAGCTCAGCTCCCAGATCTCCTCGATCCTTCCGTAGTATCTGTCCTTGTCGTTACCGGTGTAGGATTCCATCGTTACCCCAGAGTTCTGATAACCATCGCTCTTCATGTCCTTGGCCTCGGTGTAGAATGTGTAGCCGTTGATATCGTACGCCTCATAGGTCATCAGGTTGTGCTCGGCGCCCTGTGACAAGGCGAATATGAGTTGTTCTTCCGCGGAAGAATCCTCATGTAAAGGGTACGACAGAAGCTTATGCTTGAACCAACGCGTGAAACATGAGTTGTGCTCTTTGAGTGTATCTCCATCCGTCATCTGTTGGCCTCGGTCATTGTACGTCTTTTTAATAAAGGTTTTGTGCTCTACCACCCAAGGATCGACCACGTCTATGTGTTGTAGCGCGACTAGGTTTGCTCTTTCAAAGTCGGCGAGTCGACCCTCGAAGTCGACATGCATTTCGCGGCGACCCTCACGGTGACCCCATCCAGCGAGCCTGCCGAGGTGCCTGTTGACGGGCAGACCAACGGGGTTCTCGATGCCTAGATAATTCGTGCAGTAGGAGATGCACTCTTCGGTCAGAAAGCCCCTGGCTATGCTTCCCTCTGGACGTGACATGTTGCGAACGTATCCTTTGATGACACCATTCATCCTTTCGAACGGCATCATGCTGTGCAGGAACGTCGGCCTGAGTTGGATGATATCCTCCACTATATGGACCAGCAGATGCACCATAACGTCGAAGAATGCGGGCGGGAAGTACATCTCAAGCTCGCATAGTATCACCACGATCTCTTCCTGTAGCCTTCTGAGTTGCCTCACGCCAATCGACTTCCGAGAGATGACGTCGAAGAAGTTGCATAGGCCAAATAGCGTTTCACGGACGTGCGCGTCCATGATCCCACGGATTGCAACTGGAAGTATCTGCGTCATCAGCACGTGACAGTCGTGAGACTTCATCCCGCTGAACTTCTGCTTCGCTGGGTCTAGGTATCTGCTTATCTTCCCCGCGTAACCGTAAGGAAGTTTTACTCCTAGGAGGCAGGTGAAAAACTGCTCGATCTCCTCCTGACTTAGAGTGAAGCACGCGGGAGGGTAGTCATTTCCGGTCTTCTTGGCCTTTTTGCCTTTGCGACGACTTTCTGTGTCCTGCTTCGCCTCATCATCATCATCATCATCATCATCATCATCATCATCATCATCATCATCATCATCATCATCATATATAGCGTGAAGCTTCTGCCTGATGCCCATTGATTTCAAGTCTGCCCTTGCTTTCGGCCCATCTTTGGTCCTCTCTGGCATGTTGAGCAGGGTACCAAGCAGACTCTCGCACACGTTCTTCGTGATATGCATGACATCAAGGCTGTGAGGCACACGGTGGATCTTCCAGTACGGCAAGTCCCAGAAAACAGACCTCGTTTTCCATACCTTCAGCAGCGGCTCTGGCGCCTTTCGCTTCTTTCCCGGCTCTGGCGCCTTTTGCTTCTTTCCCGGCAGTGGGCAGTCTTTCCAATTTTTCAACAGCTTGTCTATTTCCTCGCCGCTCCTCGTACACGGGCGTTTTCGGGGTTCGGTTTCACCATCGAACAGATCCTTGCGTTTCCTCCACGGGTCATCGTCGCGAAGCCACCTTCGATGTCCCATGAACACGGTTTTCGAAGACCCGGGATCTCTATCTAGCTAGCGATACGTTGTGTCATCCATGCACCTTACGCATCCAGAAAATCCGTGGACTACCTGCCCCGCAAGATATCCGTAACCGAGATAGTCGTGCACCGTCGTGAGCAGTGCGGCTCTCATAGGGAAATATTCTTTCTCTGCGGCGTCCCACGTATTGGCTGGCGTTTTTCACAGCGTGTCAAGCTCCTCTTTCAGCAGCCCCAGATACAGATTGATGTCGTTCCCTGGTTGTTTCGGCCCTTCAATTAGCATACTCATGTGAATGTACTTCCTCTTCATGCACAACCAGGGGGGAAGGTTGTACATCCACACAAACACAGGCCAGGTGCTATGTGTGCTTCTCTGGCTGCCAAACGGATTGACTCCATCGGTGCTCGCGCCCAGCACGATGTTCCTTGGATCGTTCCCAAATTCTGGGTATTCGAAGTTCAATGCTTGCCACTGGCTCGCATCCTTAGGGTGACTCAGCATCTTGTCTTTTTTATCTATCTCCGGATCATTTGCGTCATCTTCTCGCTTCTTCTCCTCCCTATCCGCGTGCCAACGCAGGAGCTTTGCTACCTTAGGATCCGCGAAATACCGCTGCAGACGAGGAGTGATCGGAAAGTACCACACCACTTTTCGAGGAGCTTTCTTCCTCTTCTTGTATCGAGTGACACCGCACACCGGACATATTGTAGACTCCGCGTGCTCGTCCCGATAAATGATGCAATTGTTCATGCACACATGGTATTTCACGTGCGGTAAATCCAGAGGACACACGATTTTCTTCGCCTCCTCCAAACTGGTCGGGCACTTGTTCCCCTTGGGAAGACGTTCGTGCCAGAATGACATGTTCTCGTCGAAGCATGCGTCGGTCATTTTGTGTTTTACCTTGATCTCCAGGGCCATGAGCGTTACTTTCAGGCGGGTATCCTCGGGCCTGCATCCTTCATACAATGGAGTAACCGCGTCTAACTCAAGTTGATCCATCTTGGCTTTCTCTCGGGCGGCAGCTCTTGCGTTATCCGTCTGCTTGAGAAGCAGCTCTTGAATATGAGGGTCCTGCACCCAGCCCATCGATGGTCCAGCGTCGTCTGCTCCGCCGGCATCATCATCTTCATGATCATGCCCGTCGCCTGCTCCGGCATCTTCCTCATCATCATGTCCTGCATCTTCTACATGATGACTGTGTACAGCATCACAGTCGTGATCATCTCCTGGGGATTCTTCGTCTTCTCGCCCGCCCGAGCCGCGGTGGTTGTCTTGCTGCCCTTCCTCATTTCTTGCCCGGCCCGCATGGACGACTTCGTAGTCATCTTCATCACCTTGCCACCGATAGCCATCCATGAAACCACGCAACAGCAGGTGGTCCCGCACCTGGCCGGAATCCGGGTCCGCAATAAGGCTCTTCAGCTTGCATCTTCGACACAGACATCTTATCTCCGTCTCGTTCTTTTGAAGCATCTCGGCCTTCGCGGACCTCAAAAACCTATTCACGATGCCTTCAGTCATCGTGCGGACCATGGTCGCCTGCGGGGTAGAGCAAAACGATATTTTAGAACCAAACAAAAATTTGGCATGACTTTCCCTAAAAATAGGACCAAAAAGAATGCTTAATGCCAAAATTCTCGCCGAAACGGAAATGAATCAACATTCCGGCAAAATATTGGCAACTATCGCATATCAAATACCGGTACACCTCCAAACACAAACACATATGCAACACCACAAACATATGCAACACCACGAACATACATAGATCTAGCTAGGCCGTAAAAAGTGCATGTGCACATTGTTGTAAGGAGAACAACCTAAATATAGCTTCCCCCCTTACTTACCTATTAAAACAAGGTAATTTAACCACTTAATTTGAATGAATCTATGGTGGAAATGAGGTGAAAAAGAGGAGGCACCCGAGACAAGGAGGAGGTGGAGAGAATGAAGTGGGGAGAAAGTGAGTGTGTGGGTAGGAGAGGCTGTCCCAAATATCTTGTTGCTGCCCACTTACTAATGGCGCACCTCTTGCATGGTGTGCCATTAGTAGTTACAACTACTAATGGCGCACTTAAGCAGGATGCGCCATTAGTATGTTTGGATAGGCGCACAAATTCAAAAAAAATATTCTATACTAATGGCGCACCCACTGCCTGGTGCGCCATTAGTAGTTACAACTACTAATGGCGCACTTGGGCAGGATGCGCCATTAGTATGTTTGGATAGGCGCACTAGTTCAAAAAAAAATTCTATACTAATGGCGCACCTGCTGCCTGGTGCGCCATTAGTAGTTACAACTACTAATGGCGCACTTTGCCCGGATGCGCCATTAGTATGTTTGGACAGGCGCACTAGTTAAAAAAAATTGATACTAATGGCGCACCCGTAGGATGGTGCGCCATTAGTAGTTTAAACTCTAATGGCGCATCAGATTGTGGTGCGCCATTAGTATATACTAATGGCGCACCATCTTTCTGGTGCGCCATTAGTGTCAATCCCATCTATAGCCCTTTTCCTAGCAGTGAGTGGATAGTCAGGTGTCCGGATAAGGTTGTCATGTCAGTTTGGCATGGTCCCTTCGCATCGCCTGCGGAAAACGAACACTGCTAGATCTGGACCTAAAAGCGGCATGCGCTCACCGAACGCTGCTATTTTCTACCTTACCAACAGTGTTCGACCCGTGCTCCGCTAGTATCCTCTTACCAGTGACGTCCTACTAGCAGTGCGCTGACCAAACAATGCTAGTAAGCAATTACGTGCGCTGATAATTGGGGGTCCTGTACTAGTGCCTAGTCCAAGTCATTCCATAGTGGTCTGTAATTTTGACATTTATTTGCTTGATTCCGGTGATCTTCCATCACATGGATTATTCCCTCTTCGTCCACCTTGCTCTCGGAAAATATACTGAACGACTGTATGGTTTATTACCTTCCAACTTGTTGAAATGCAAGTTCAGGGTCAAGGAAAAATCTTTTTCTCTTAACCTATGCATGATAAAAAGATCTCTGAAAATCCTCCCACCATGTGCCTATATTAGCAATAAATGTTACATGGTCTAGTGTCATTCAATGATACACTATGGTGCACCATGCAGATATGCATGTGTTTTCATTGATTTCAGCATTCCCCTTACAAGGTTAAGCACAATTTACACTCTAGAGCACTTCATAAGAGACCTATATATACCTCACAAGTTCAAGCTTCTTCTTGTGTAATACTCCTTCAATATGAGCTTGGAAGAGGAAGAAATAGTCGAAGAGCAGAGAGAATGGGAACACAGAGGAAACACTAGAAACAAAGGAGGATATCTTTGTCAGTGTTTCCCCTTGGCTTCCCATTCCAGTTGTTCTTTGTCTCTCCTTCCCCTTACTTTAACCTCACGAGGAAGTGTTTCCATGATGAAAGCTTAGTAAATTGTAAAGCTTAAATCATGAGGCCCTGAGAGAGAATAGGGAAAAGGAAGCCATGAGTATCTCAGAGCGGCGGGCATGGGAACATGGAGGAAAGCCTAGATTTCTTGGCCACTTAATTTAGGAGCAAATATTGTTTTGTGTTTTCCTGATGCCTCCCATGCCTATTGTTCTTAGGTATTCCTTCCTTTTTCCTATTTGCTTGTGTAATTATTTCAACAAATGTGTGCATTTGGATTTAGATGATGGGGGAGTGATGGCAAATCAAGAAGAGGAAGAAATGAGCATCTAAGAGCATTGGGCATGGGCACATGGAGGAAGGCCTAAACTACTGTGTCCCTGTTCAACTAGGGTCCAATATTTGTTTTGGAATTTTGCCGATGCCTCCCATGCCTATTGTTCTTAGGTGTTCCTTCCTCTCCCTTAGGTGCATAAAATGTTGTGAACGGAGTGACAAGATACATCTTCGTGGCTTCAATTTTAGTTTCTGGTTGTGCTTCTATTTTACTTGTATTGCTTTGTTTCTTTCACTAGTTTTGTGATAACTTAGGTTCCTTTTTCAAGAAATGGGCATGAGAACATGGAGGAAAGCCTAGACTTCCTGGCCTCTAAATTTAAGGGCTAGGATTGTTTTGTGTTTTCCTAATGCCTCCCAGGCCCCTGGATTAAGCATGTTCTAAGGGAAATAGATGGGTTGATTTTCTTGTCAAGATTTGATTTCTTGTTGGAACTATTGTTCCTAGGAGTAAACATGGCACATGCTCTGGTTATTTAATTTCAATAGGAATTTATCAGTATCAGTTAACTGTGTGATGTGATTTGAATTGGCGTTGAGTCTTTTGTTGGCCCGAACTTTCACATTACTCAGTGAAATAGCAAGAACATGTTGATGAACGATCGTCACAATAGAAGTGTAAGCAAAAGTAGTAGAATGATTCTTCAGATCAACCAATATGCAAGAAGACCAAAGAATACAACTTACAAACGGGATCGATTAGATTAAACCGTGCGCATAGCAGAAACTAAATCTCTCAGATATTAGCAAATGAACACATATATTTGGCGTGCCCGAACATGATACTGTTCTGATATTCTCCTCAAATCTAATGAGAACAAAATTGTGCCTTACATGGTCGTACACAGCCTCTTTTAGAGGCAACCCAAACATAACCAAACCGACTACGAAACACTCTCTTTCTCTCTTCTATCCAAACTAATCAAGGTTTTACTAATTAATGATTCGGCCACGTTGATTACATAGGATCCTCTTATCTTACCTAACAAAACTAGATAGACTAACAAATAATGTGACTCCATGCATGTGACCTTTTGACTCCAAAAAATAAAGGACCCCAATAACGAACGGACATTCGATCTGGGTAGCTCTCCGATCGAACTAAATGTTCCATGCCAACCATCGAATTGACCGAACAAAAATGTTCAATGTGGTAGCGACTCCACATCGAACGAAAACTTATCCTCTTGGACCGATCGGATCAAAGCCTTATGGATTAAACTCCACACGTTAAAAACACCTGGACCCGATAAACTTGACTACACACATGAAGCAATATGAATTTGTACATAATGAATTTGACCTCTTCTTTCCCTGGTTCTGTTGATGGGGGCTCAATACAGAAAGTGCCAACCTGCGACGTATATGGAATAGTATGGTCTATGGTCATATCAATGTGCTTGTTTGTGATTAGAATGAAAATCCATGAGATGTTAGTTGGAGATTCCTTGTCAACCGGGTAGTGAAGTGTGATACTTGTGGAAAGTTTGTGCACATATGTGATATGTCATGTTCTCCACTCCCCCTGCTCACTCCTAATAAGAATCGAATTGAGTGGTTCCATCAACAGTTCCTAGGCCCCGCCGCCGCCGACGATCACCGGCCGCCCCCGCCCCCCCCCC
>NC_057807.1:16915159-16934853 GCF_018294505.1 Triticum aestivum | reverse complement strand
GTCGCCGCCGACGGGCGCCCCCGATGCTGGCCGGGTGGTGTTGGTGCCGGCGGGGCCTGCCTGTCCCCGCGCGCACGGCTCCCTGCCCGGGGCATGGGGCGGCGGCGGTGCTCCTCGGCTTGATGACGGCCCGGCGTCCCGGCAGCGGTGGCCGGCGGCTCGCGCGGTGTTGGTGCGGCCCCTTGGCGGCGAGACGGCATGGTGGCGCAGGTTGGCCGGTGGCACGCCCCCGGGCCAGATCGGGGAATGCGGGCCCCATCTGGGTCCTAGCAGGCCTCCCCCCGGCGTGGCTTCGTCGTCGTATGTGTGGTGAGGAGGTGGAGCAGCTCGGACGGGGGGCAGCGACGCCGACAGCGTGCCAGCTGCGGCGCGGAGGCGGGAGCTGCCCGGGCCTCTGAGGGCCCGGTCGGGCCTGTGGGGCCATGGGCCCGATGGGCTCCTACTTTGGCGTCCGGTCGGCTACCGTCATGGACAGTGGAGGTGGGGCCCTCCAGTATGCTGACGGTGCTGCTGCCCTAGTCCCGGCTCCCCTTCTTCATTGTGCAAGCCATCTTCGCGGTGCCGTGGTGAGACAGCGTGGGAAGCTTCATGTCCGTGCTGGCGCATGGGTGGTGGTCGGTTTGGTGGCGAGCTCCGGAGTGCCTGAGGTGGAGGATGGGATCGGGAGAAATCCCTGTTGGCTTGGCCGACACCAACGCGGTGGCGCCTGAGGGCACCACCGGACCTTCCTGGAGGGCATCGGGGCTACCCTTCCTCTCTTCCCACCGTGTACCGGGGGAATCCCTTGGCAGCAGCGTCGTCATCGTCGCGTCCCTTCTTGGAGGTGTTGATTGGTACCGGTGGACGCAACAGTCGCGAGGCTTCGTCGTTTTTGTCGATCCGCCGTTATCAGCATTTGTTTCTTTTCTTTTTTTCTCTTTCTTTTCTTTTGGGCGTGATTGTGTTGCTTCCGCCCCAGCACCTATCATTGGTTGTATCAGATGGTTTCTTTGTAATACAAAGCGGGGGAAACCCTTTTTCTTAATTGAGTGGTTCCCTTTGCTTACTCTTCTTATAAATGGACCACCCGGGGTTAGACTATTTTTACATCCTGTGTTATGTGTCCATGTTATCATTGACTCGAATGCTATATGGTGCACCATGCAGTACGTGCATTGATTTGGTTGCTTTACTGACATGGTATCTATGCATCATAGAGTAATGCAATGGAGGCCTACTTCAGAAAATTGTTTAATAGTATGAGCCATCTATTTTTAAAGGTGTGTAGTTCAAGGGCTCAAGAGTGCACTGAGAAGAGGAAGAGAGAGACTCTAAGAGCATTGGGAAGAGGATCATAGAGGAAAGTCTAGAGCTCGATTTATCCTCCAGTGTCAGAGGTAGAAATTTGCTTTGTGTTCTCCTGGTGCCTCATATTCCTATCGATCTTAGGCACTACTTCCTCTGCATTTTGGCTTGCCTAAATATTTTGACAGGAGAATGTGGAAAATACAAGTTCATATGATGTTTCATATGATAAAGCGGTGGAAATGAGCCGGGGAGAGGTACAAAAGAGGGTCTGAGAACGGTGGTCATGGAAATATGGAGGAAATCCAAAATTCTTGTATCGGAGCTAGTATTTCCGATGTGGGTATGCAGATTTCGAATTTTATGCACAATGATGTAACATATAAGAAATTCATATAATGACAATGAAAGTATACATTGTTCTTTGTAGCAACAATGTCTCCAATAAATTAGTTACATTGCAAGAACAAGGAGTATCATAATATAACTTTACGATCGCCCTTTTGAAAATGGGAAATGATCGCGTCTTCCCAATTTGTTTGTTAGTATATCTTATTCCTCACATAATTCATTGAAGAAAAAATATTAACCAAACAAATAGTAAGGACTGAAGAAAAGCATCTATTCTTGATTAACAATTCCTAGAAAGAAAGATTAAAATAAATAAATAAACATAATGCTCACAAATTATAAATAGACAATGGGTGAAATTGCATACGCCACCGTTGGCGAATTGCCTGCTAGACAGTGGATATGCCGTGCACGTCGTGCCACTCCCGAGCATGTACTGCGGTGGATGTGTATGGTACATCGATCATTGGCAGGTGGCTGGTGACAATCCACGATGAATGGTGCGGTGGTTGCTTTCGGTGGCCGATGCAGGCTGGCGTGTGGCCCTAGTTTTACGATGCGGCAATTCAATTAGCGGAATCACACATCGGCTGGATGCTCCAGCTCCTAGTCTGAGGTGTCTCCTCGGCTTCGATCGTTCTCTTCTTCATTTCTCATGTCTTGTACGTATAACTAGGCTGCCATATGCTATATAAATCAACATGAGAGCTTAGTCCAACTCTAACCAATCCACTGAAAAATAGAGGAGGATTCAGTCGAGTAAATTTAGTGAAGTAAACTTTTACCCCTCTATAGGTGGCCAGCTAGCCAATCCCCTAAACATAGTGGAGTCAAAAAATTGTGTAGGTTTTGTGTCCTAGCCGCATAAACTTCAAACACTTCACAATATATATCACAAAACATTCAACTTTAAACTGCGTGACATAATCATTAACAAGCATATAGTTTCATCATCATGATTTTCAAAGTAAAACATGCAAAGTTTATCCAAAAGGCATCACTTCAAACACAACGTTTGACCGAAAATCATGAAAACATAACACCAACATGTAAGAATTGCAATAGTTAGGATAACTAGAGTAACTTATAGGCTGAATCCCGATGAATTAACTCTTTATCAAAGTAAGAACTCTCGGACAATTTCTTAGCAGTGAGCTAACATATTCTCAAAACAAGACAACTCGGGGTGTTAGTACCGAGATGAATGATGAGGCCTTCAGGTGCCTGAAGCTAACTTGTTCTACCTCTAAACACAGATCAAGCATTAGATGGACCCACTCTGGAGAAAAACATCACTAGTCTAATGCTACCACGATTCAGATCAGATACTTCACGGTCCTACTACTATTGAGTATTGACCAACATAACTGTCAACCACTTAAGAAGACAAACCTTCATGTAGCTAACATATCAATTTTGTGACAAACGAACAATTGTTCTTGAGAGTTGAGAGCACCCTACATTTTTTTCCATGTCAAATATGGAGTTGCCTTGAAATCTTGGTTGGCGGTTATTTGGTATGTACTCTTTCTGTATTTATCTTTCTTAGCATGTTATGTTTATAGCATCTCCCAGCATAATATACTTGCCTTTTGGTTCCTCCTTGCCCTCGCGACTCCCGTAGTTCCTCCATATCGTCATCACCAGTAGTTGCCCGGTGTGGCACGGTTCCTCCCTACGATCCACCTAGTCCATCCACCCACCCTAACCCCCACCTGTCCGGCGTCCTCCCGATAGTGGAGCCTCATCCCGGCCAGGCCACATCTTCTTGGGTTGGTTGTAGGCTGCTGATAGCGGTAGATTCAGGCCTCCCGTTGCCAGATCTGGCCTGTGGCGGTTGGTGGAAGTTGTTGGTGTTGGAGCCACTAGTATAGACTAGTGCTATTAATCCTCCTATCGAACATGATAGGGAAAAATTGTGTGTGATTAATGCATCAAATACAATATATAAATAAAACATGTGTTGAAAACAAAAATGTGTGCGAAGATGGAATCATCACACACACATATTCCGGACAAACTGGGTGTGAAATATTGCACATATTTCACGCAATGAAGCAAATGAACTGTGTGCGATAAATTTCGTATAACATGCACCTTTATTATACATGACCTATGTGTGATGTATTGCACGGATTAGGCAAATGAAATTGTGTGCGATGAGTTCAACTATCACACAAGATTTTATTATAAATTGTGTGCGACATTGTTCCACGTTAATATCAAAACAATCGTGTGTGCTATTGCAAAATCACACATGGGTCGATAAGAGCACCTGTCGGTCCACACGTCTTCTATTCGCTTGGCATGAAGGACTGGGATGGACTGGCCTGGTTTCCGCCAGTGCGCTCGGGCGTGATTACCATTGATCCAGTTTTGGATGTAGATAGACCCTTCCTTTTTCCCAAAGGTGACACTAGGTATCAAACCCACGGAAATGATGCTAATTGAAAGGAGATCCTTGCAACCTTTTGTTGTCGTAAAGAATTCAGTTTCCTAAAAAAATCGCACAGGTTTTGGAGACAAAACAATTATAGGAAAATAGGCCAGGGTTAATGTCTTAACTTGCAACCATATACTTGCACTTGGAATTTCATCTAAATATTCAGCATGGTCTTGGTAGACACCATTATTATGTGTTATCAATGTGTATATGTGGGGGATGCATCCTCTTAACCCCATGATGGATCAACAACTTGCATTGTAAAATTGTTCCATCTATTGAACGAAATGATACATGGACTTGCGTATTCTCTAATACAAAAAACTATAGCTCATCTAAAAGTAGATATCACATGTAGGCATATACTACAATTGGCACCAAATCATCAAATATAACATATGCATATCTAAAACAGTACATGATTGCAAATTGTGAAGGTTCATGATAAATTAGTCCGGGTATTAGCACAACAATATCAAGTAATTTTGGTACCGGAATATAGGAGAAATATTGTACCATGCGAGGGTAGATTCTGAGAGAACTAGAGTGAGAATGTGAGATATCAAATTTTAACAAGCTTTGAGTTGCTGTAAGTATATTTGGCAGTAAAGATCGACTGAGAACTCTAGCGTATATGGAAAACTATAGAATGATTACACTTTCATCATTGTCAGTACTAAGTGCATATTGCATAAAATGCATTAGCGCTATGTTATTACTTCTAGACCTTTTTTTTAAAACACCACCCCATATATTGATTAAAATAAAACATTGTTACAGTCATTTGTTTCAGCATACACCATGAGGGCGGAACACTACTACTAACAAGAGTCCCATCAGAAAGGTTATCAAAACAAAACGTACCTAACTCATGCGCCACCACATTTGCCTTCCTACTTATCTTAACCAATTTAAAACTTTGAAGAAGTTTTGTGATGCTCGACGCTTCTTTCTCCAGATCAACCAGAGGGTGTCTGTCAAGGAGATCATTTGCTAGGAAAAAACATACACAAAGGAACAATCACTTACCAAAATAATCAATCAATATCTGATTTCTAAGTTAATATTATATGTTACTAAACCAATCAACACATCCAAGAAATTATCAGACGAAAGGAAATCTCGTTTAATTTATCGACAATCATTTGATACAATGATATGTTACTTAGTTCAAGGCATTCCATAATGGTTCTTAATTGTGACATTTATTTCCTTGGTTCTGGTAATCTTCCATCACATGGACTATTCTCTCTTTGTCTACCTTACTCTCATAAAATATACTGAAGGACTATATGGTTGATTGCCTTTCCACTTCCTGTAAATGCAAGTGGAGGGTCAAGGACAAATCTTTTTTTTCTTTAATTGTAAATGAGAAAAATATCTCCCAATATCCTCCCTCCACGTGCCCAAAATAGCAATAGATGTTCGATGGCCAGTGTCATTCATTGGAACACTATGGTGTGCCATGTAGATATATGTGTGTTTTCATAGATTTCAACATTCTACTCCCAAGATTTAGCATCCTTTGCACTAGAACCCTTCATAAGAGGCCTATATACACCTCATGAGTTCAAGCTTCTTTCTATGGAATTTTTAGAATCATACTCCTTCAAGGTGAGCTAGGAAGAGGAATAAATAGTCTAAGAGCATTGAGAATGGGAACATAGAGAAAACCTTGAGCTATCCATCTATGCCTCTAGAATCATAGGTGGATATCTATCTTAGTGTTTCCCCATGCCTCCCATTCCTACTGTTCTTAGGTTGTCCTTCCCCTTCCTTTTACCTCAGGAAAATGTTTCCGTGCTGAAAGCTTATAATAAATTGTGTATGTAATGTTTAGGTCATGAGGTCTTGAGAGTGAGTAAGGAAAAGGAAGACATTAGTATCTTAGAGCAGTAGGCTTGGGAACATGAAGGAAAGCGTAGACTTCTTGCCCTCTAAATTTAGGGGCCAAGACTGTTTTGTATTCTCCCCATGCCTCTCATGCTTATTACTCTTAGATATTCCTTCCGTTTCCTATTTGCTTGCCTAATTATCTAAACAAATGTGCACATCTAGGTTTAGATAATGGGGACGTGAAGGCAAGTGGAAGAGGAAGAAAATGAGCATTTAAGAGCATTGGACATGGGGACATGGAGGAAGGCCTAAACTAGTGTGTCTCTCTACAACTAGGGTCCAACATTTTTTTCAGAATTTTCTGGATGCCTCCCATGCCTATTATTCTTAGGTGCTCATTCCTCTCCCTTATGATCTGCAAAAACTATTGTGAAAGAAGTGACAATAGATATCTTCCAATGCAATGACTTTCACACAATTTAACCTAAGGCATTAACATGGACAATTCCAATGCAGTGACTTTGACAACAAAAATAGCATAACATATAAACAATCTATCACCGAAATAGGAACAACCAATTATAACCGTAGATGACGAAGAGGAACAACTGAAGAAGGGAACTCACGGTACAGTCACTCTGTGCATTTTAAATCCAAACCGGAAAATCATACCGAAAACAAACCGAACCAAACCAATTTTATGGTTTTTTGTCTAGGTATAGTATGAACTTTCCAGACCATTTTGAATTTCGGTTTTTATGGTATATGCTGAAAAACTGAATGGTTTATCAAATAAACCAAAGTAAAAAAATATTTATGTTTCTTGAGATAAAAAACCATACAAGTTGTTATTTTTCTTGTATAGAAGCCATATTTCTTACTAAGTACGTCCATTGTACTCGTAACCTAGTCATTTTTATCTTAAAAATTGCTAAGCATGTCCTTAACCATCAAGGCATGAATACATGCATGCATATATACCTTAGAACATCTACAGTTGGGCGCCCCAAAATCGCCCTCAAACGCCCCGACGGGCTGACCGGTCAGTGACCAGTCATAAAAAACCGATCCAGTCAGGCGCCTCCAATGCCTAGGCTTACTGGCACCCCTCGTATCCAGCCCAAATATGGGGCGGATATATGGGGGCGCCCGGGCGCGCCCTCCATGTTTGACCCGACAGCCCGATCCCACCGCAAATTGCACCAAATCCATCCCTAGGCCTGCCAGATCCATTTTCTCTATCCTCTATGCGATCTGTCTCACAGCTTCGCCACCACGTGCGCTTCACAGCCATTCCTAGCCTCTGCTTTCCCAGCTCTGGCAGAGTAGACCTCTCTCTGCTGTCCTCGCCACAAGGGACGTTGTCGCCAACCCAGACGCCATCGCGGTATGTCCAGCAACTCTCTGACTCTGCCTGCGCTTGATGTGTTAGACACATTGTCTGACTGGATTTTTGGTGATTTTATTATGAAAAATGATGGGTTCTGATGCTTCGTCAGATGAGGAGTATGGACCGATGGAGCTTGATCAGATGACCGAAGATGAGTTCTTCGATTCCTCGGATTCGGGAAGAAGTGGATATGATCATGCTCATGAGCATGCAAGAGGAAATGGACCGGCAAGTGGAGCATATTCTCAACTTCAAGGGCTCAATCAAAAGGAGAAGAGTGATCAATCGGGATAGGGTGTCTGGAGCATGGTTGTTGCAGAGGGACTACTTTGCTCTAAAGCCTACTTTCCACAATCATCCATGGTTCCATCACCGTTTTCGCATGCGAAAACCATTGTTTTTGCGCATTGTGGAGGGAGTGGAGGAAAACGAAGACTACTTCAAGCTTACAAGGGGTTACTGCAGTCAACTTTCTTTCTCTGCCAAGCAGAACTGCACGGCTGCTCTGAGGATGCTCGCACTTGGTACTGCCATAGATGCCGTTGGTGAGATGGTCGGGATGGGGGAGAGCACATGCCTGAAGACTACTGTCAAGTTTCCCCGCGTCGTGGTGCAGTTGTTTGGAGCTGAGTATCTCAGAGAACCAAATGTGTAGGACACAGAGAAGTTGTTGGCTACTGGAGAGGCTAGTGGGTTTCCAGGAATGCCCAAATCAATTGATTGCATGCATTGAAAAACTGCCCCGAAGGTTTGCGAGGAATGTATCAAGGTCACACCAAAGAGGCCACCATCATACTAAAAGCGGTGGCATCACATGACTTATGGATTTGGCATGCTTTATTTGGAATGCCAGGTTCTCACAACGACATCAATGTGCTTCAACAATCTCCGGTGTTCATGAGGCTTTGTAATGGGGAATCACTATCATGCAACTACACCATCAGCGGCCGAGACTACAACATGGGATACTATCTAGCCGATGACATTATCCTCAGTGGGCGGCGTTTGTGAAGACCATATCCGAACCGCATGGCAGGAAACAGAGCCACTTTGCAACAATGCAGGAAGCGGCTAGGGAGGATGTGGAGAGGGCATTTTGAGTGCTTCAAACTCATTGGGGGATTGTTCGTGGGGCTGCAATGATCTATGTGGGAATCTGAAACTTTGGGGCAAATCATGACATGTTGTGTTATTTTGTACAATATGATTGTCGAGGATGAGGGTGAAGGTGTATTCCAAACCAATTATTTTGAAGCACCCACAGAACAAGTTGAAATCTCAGAAGATCAGGATGCAACTCAGCTTATGAGCTTTCTGCAGATGCATCAGAAACTTAGAGATCATCAGGTGCACGCGCAGCTAAATGATCTTGTGGAGCATATGTGGACCCACAATAGAAACCAAAGAGCTGATGATTGAGTTTTGCTCTTAAAATAAATTTTATCTAAAAACTATTTATGTTCGGTACCAACATTTGTCACTTACGTGCGACATTGTCTTGTATGATCGACTTGCATGGATTTGCATGGATTTGAAAGTCCGAATTTGAGAATTGTGGATGCCGGGAGCAAAATATGAGGGCCCGTCTGGATGCCTCCGCGGGCATGCCCGGGCGCGTCCGTGGACGTATAGTGGGCCGGATTTGACAAGTCCGGCTGTAGATGCTCTTACTAGAAGCATTCACGTGCTTTGCCACGCCATCTTCTTTTTCTCACCGCCTTTCTTTTTAAACATATAGTATGATTTTCTTAATTTGGTTGTTTGCTAGGCCAAGTTTATTTAGAGTAAAAGCAAAAAAAAAACATCAGCATGATCATGTGAGGGAACAAACTAAAATTATAAAGTGATCAAAAGCAGCAAACATCAGAATGATTTCAGTTCGGAATAGGCAAAACATTGTCAAAACCAATGCACTAACGACCCTTGGCGGAGCCAGGCTCAGCAGAGAAGCGCAGGCTGCAACCCTAGCAAACCGCCCAAGATGATAGTTACTCTGCTTTTCCTCCTACTGTAAGACAGGAAAACCAACATGCAGCCGAAGAGGAACCATATAAACTGGGAGAGGACACGACGACCGATTAATGGCCAACTGACTAACATGGTGGGCGGGCAATAGTCGCCATATAGGCCGAAGGGTGAGAGCTCCCTATTTCTAGGGAGCTTAGTAGCTCGGGCAATAGTGGCCATATAGGCCGAAGGGTGAGAGCTCCCTATTTCTAGGGAGCTTAGTAGCTTCTATGCAATATTTATGCTCTTTGCACTCCTGTTGTATATCATAATTCGTTGTATTTTTCTATTAGTGTTAACCAATGGAACAAGCCAAATCCCATTATTGAACTTTTATCAGGACATGACTAATGCGAAGCTCACATCATTTGATGGGCTCTGCGCTACAAAAATATAAAATCCTATGAACCTGAATGACAGTGAACATACTTTACACGCAACTCACCGGAAATATATCTTTCTCTCAGATGACTATCCGGTTGCTGAGTTCACTCTATGGAGATTTTGGAGGCTCCAAAATACAATGATGGATTATAACATGGAATTAAGAATCAATGGATTGACAGAGTAGAGAACCTGTAAGCAGACAATAATCTAGCTAGAAATGCTAGGAGCAGCATGGTACTCATACACTACATATGTTTTTTTGAATGAAAGGGGTTTCCCCCGGTTCCCTTTTAGTGAATGAAGCCAAAGCCCATACACTACATAAACTGTAACAGCCAAGAGCATAATTAATGCCCTTGATTCTGATTGAATGTAGTGCTCCATATGGTTTACCGTTTGCACCTTAACATGTAACACTAACTAATGGAAAGTTCTGACCGGCTCTATGCCTACTAAAAATAAACAGCAAGATGATGCAGCCATGTATGAACAGATATGCTATTGACCTATTGTACACTTTACCATTCAGCTATTTAGGACTATCATGAAGCCTGGTGCTAGCACTTATTGTGACACATTTCAGTATTGTCTTGCTGGCTCCTTACTATACCTGAAAAGTTAAAAAAAAAGGCTGATACTGACTGCAAATATACAAATCCAACATATAACCGAGGAAAAATTTCTAGGGGTAACACATTCTAATTTATTGATGTAAATTAAAAGCATGGCATTAGACATCTGAAATGCATGTCACATGTGTACACATATGTACATATATATTATAACTTATACTTCAACACTATAATTCAGATGATGTAAGAGGCTCATTTCAAGGGATGCAACAGGACAACATCTACCAGTTGAGTATATTTACCAATCTGTAGCAACACTGGATGCACACCAGTTAAAAATGTGATTTAGAAACATGTACTTACAATACATATTTCTGTCTCAAATTTGTATCCTGCAAACCTACAAGCCTTAAGCATGTTGAAACACAAAAAATCTAGCACTTTCTCCTGAAATACAAATAAGACATTTAAACATAGGCAAATGTATATAGAACTTGCTTCAATACCGTTGGTTAAATACTTCTAGACGGCCACCGCATGACACGCTGGGCCTTCTTCTCGAGCAGTTAACTAACTTCAGCAAACCAGAGAATAATTAAGGGATACAAGGCTAATGACATGTACATATTGGACTTACACAATGTTAAATCACGCCTAGTAGCTGGTAGGAATACACATCAACATATTGATTCGGTGAAAAAACACCGGTAATTTATGAAAATGCTCGGATTAACCATGTGTAGTCAGTTTGTAGAAGTCATATATATATGGTTATACCAAAATGTCACCTATCCATGATGATACTTAACTATATAATATGTACAAAATGAATTCCAGAAATTCTAAAATAAATTCAGGATAAATGCGAGCACCAAGACTTGAACCCTGATGTGCTGGGAATACTACTGCCCACCTAACCATTCAAACCACAGGTTGGTTCGCTATTTTTCGCTTTGTGGTTGACAACATAGATTATGATTTCTTCAGACAAATATATTTTTCTTCTTCAATCTTCACACCAAATTTCATTGACATTTAGAAGTATGGTTTTAGACTAGAGAATAATAATTTCTTTAAACAAGCAGAAAAAGGGGTTGTACAGGTTGCTCAATCTTCAAATCTACAAAGTTGAAATATGCAAGCCACCAGTAGTAGCTAGATCGGTCATCAAATACATAATTGAACATCATATAAAAAGATGGAGTTAAACGAAAAAATAAAAGATAAAAACAAGGTTAGAGGTTTTGATTCCCCGAAATCCTAAAAGCTATAAGAGATCCATGAGAAGGACAAAATGCCCAAGAGGCCAAGAAACACCACTGGCATGGTCGCCAGCGAGGAGTCTTGATGTCTGGCCACAAGGGGCAGCCTTCCTGGCACCTGCTGCGGCTGATCTGCCTCTTGCCTTAATCCAACGCTAGTTGCCATGGGTGCAAGGCAGATAGCACGCCCCATTGTAAATCGTGACCCTGAAGCCTAATCGGCCTTGCAAATATTGTCGATTGATGGGCTCCAAGAAGACGCCGCAAGGCGCAGCACGGAGGCATTGGTGCTGCTGGCGCAAGCATCATCTCCTAGATGGTCCTCAAACAAGAGTCATAGCCTTCCTTCTCCTTGATCTCGAGCGAGCGACGAAACAAGGGGACGTCGGATAAGAGTGAGACGCAGTATCAGAGGAGTGTGCGCAGCAACGACAATGGACAACACGAGGGGAAGAAGGGTTGACACAGAGGAGGGTGAGTGAAGGCCAGGGGTCTGAGGCGGCGGCTCGAGAGGAGGAGGAGGAGCAACACGCGGTAAGGCAAGGGATTTTTTTTTCACGGCTGGGGAAGGCGGCGGTTCGGTGCCGAGTAGAGGTTGCTGAGACACTAGTGGTTGGGCCGCCACCCTATGGCGCCACTTGAGAGGAAGTTGTGCGTACGTTTTCATTTAAAAGAAATACATAGAGTCCTTGCCTCTGTCTAAAAAAACATCTAAAAAAATCTTAACCTTCATCTAAAAGAAGGTAAAAAAGAAAAAAGAAAAAAATTACCACCGCAGGCTACTAGCGAGTGTCACTTTGCATAACCCTCCATTTAAAAATAGCAGAGGTCCTCACCTCCATCTATAAAAAAATACATATACAAATTAAGCCACACCTTTATATTAACAAATTCCAAAAGATTTCTCACCGTGTCCAACCAGCTTGCGCCATGTGGCATAGGTTGGCCACCCTTCCCGCGTAGCTTAATGGGTTTAACGGCAATGTATGAGAACGCAGGGGAAAAAAAGATGTTCACTCGCTGACTCACGGCGGGGACCACAATGAAATAACAGCCCCGAGCGAGGATAGAGCCCCATCTCGTTGGAGCTTAATAACTGTACAGATATATATTTATACTACATTTGTGTAAAGAAGTATGTATTTTGAATCATACATTTGTAATTTATTATTATGTTATTTTCAAATTCATGTCATCTTTGGTTATTATGGCATATACTAAAGTCCGAAACCATACCGAAATAATTTGGCATGTACCAAAACCAAACCGTATTTTAATTCATAATATATTTACCAAAAAGTATTAATACTTACAAACCAAAAAACAGTGTAAACCGTATGCACTGTATTATCGATCCGCCACCTTATCCATCCGTGCAGAACATAGGTGGTGCCGCCTTAGCACATAGCCTGTGGATCCCCTTTCCAGTGCTAACCCGCGACTCCCGGCACATTTGCCCGGCCTCGCCATAACGGCTGCTCCTTCACACGGAGTGGGCGAGCGATGACGAATGGGTGCTACTCTAGGTCTCTGTTGTGCCTCAAACTCTGCAACTCCTTAGCATGTCCGGCTTCCAGCTTCTCCCTAAAAAACTCAGAGTTCAAGATGTTTTTTAGGGAATTTGAAGATGTGTTCAACGGGAACCCCTATGTCTCGCATTCTGCAAGAGTGAGGCATTGTCGCTGACGGGGGGAGCCAACATGGGCCGGCGCACGCGCGCGCGAGCCCGCAGCTTGGTTCTCTATTTTTATTTTACATTTTGTGTTTTTGTTTTTTGCTTTATTTTTGGATTTCAGTTTATACTTTAAAATATTACAAATATATGATACAAAAAACACTCTATAAAAACATTTGCAAAATGTTGAATAAGTATTTGAAAAATGTTGAACAAGTATTTGGAAATGTTACTCAAGCATTTCAGAAATGTTGAACAAGTATTTGAAAAATGTTAATCAAGTATTCGGAAAATGTTGAACAATTTTTTGAAAAATGTTAATTAAGCATACGAAAAATGTTGAACAAATATTAAAAAAAACAATCAAGCATTCGGAAAATGTTGAAGAAGGATTTGACAAAATGTTGAACAATTATTTCATTGTACCAGGCCGCCAACCCATTTAGGCGTGTGTGGCCTAATGGCCTAGGGAAATTAATAAGCTTGTAGCCTAATTCAGAAGCGGCCTTTTAGCCCGCTCGGCTGCAGGGTCATCTCCCCCGAGTAGGAGCCCATCCCCACGATTGCCGCACTGCTGCATGTTGTTCTCCATACAGACGTTGTCGAAGGGAGCTCCTATACGACGCATTAAGGGGACCTCCTATTTGCCGCCTTTTACCGCAAACTGCCGATGATTCGCACATGGCATAAGTGGCCTGGGCCGGCCCATTTTACAGTAATGCGCTATGGAAAATCAATAAATAAAAATGCTGCCCCTGATGGGAATCGAACAGGCGCCTGCGGAATACAAGACCGCACGCCTAGCCAGTGCAACCTGCTGACACTAATGGAAATTTTGCAACACGATACGTAAAGAAATAAAATACAACGACAAAATGTGTGCTGTCTTGGAACGAAAAATCAAAACATTTCCTGAACAATGCGATTTCTTAATTGAATTACGAATATTTATAAAAACATGACCAATTTTTTAAAATGATGAACAATTTTAAGAAATAGAACATTTATCGAAAATAATGAACATTTTTTTAAGACAGGAACATTGTCTGAAATTCCTAAATCAAACTTGGAAAGGCGAATATTAAACCCCCGAACAAAATTCGAAACCAAGAATATTTTTCTAAATTTTGGAACATTTTCTAAACTAAAATTATTTTTGAAATCCTGAAAAAATGAAAACATGAATACTTTTTAAAATTTGTGCACAATTTTTATAAATGGGAACATTTTTAAAACCTGAACATATTTGAAATTGTGAACTAATTTTGAGAATCCAACATTTGTTGAAATTGTGATCAAAATTTGAAAATGAGAACATTTTTTGAATTTCCTGAACATTTTTTTGGAAAATGTAAAGTATTTTTGAAAAAGAGAGCACTTTTTGAAATTCCGAACAATATTTGAAATTTTTGAACAAAATAAATAGAAAACGAAAAAAAATAAAAAGAAACACAGAAAATAAAAGGAACTAGAAAAACGAAAAAAAAGAATGAAAAAGAAAATTAGGAAAGCCCCAGAAGAAAAAACCCGGTTCAGGAACCTTCTAGAAGGTTCCCAAAACTGGTGGAAATACTGTACAGAAAAAACTTCGCTAGCAATTGGGCCGGTCCACTGCATCGTTCGCTGGCGCAGCCCTGTGCGAAGCGTCGACACTTCGACGCAGTGTTAAGTGCCAGTTATAGTTGGCGCTCGCTGCTGCACCTGGTGGGTCGGCCCACGACATGTAGTGCAGCGGAATTATTTATAGCGCAAAAAACCCTTTTAAATGTTGCTCCGTGAGGAGTCGACTTCGCACCTTTCAAAAAAAAGCTCCATTGCTGGCTGCCTAGCCACTAGACAAACCAAGCGCTAGTCAATTACTACAGCGCGAACATTTTAAGAGTAAGTGTAGCCACACTATTTACCGCACATAAATTTTAGGAAAACGTGTTTTTTTTTAGAAAAAAGTCTGAAGAAAATTTGAAAGTTCACAGATTTAAAAAAAAATCACGAATTTTAAAAAAGTTCACGAATTCATAGAATTTCACATATTAGAAAAAAACCATCGATTTCAAGAAAGTTCGCAAACTTGGAAAAAGTTCATCAATTCTGCAAAAAAAGTTCAACAATCTTGCAAAAAAAAGTATTCAATTTGGAAACAACATCAATTTTGAATAAAATTTCATCGATTTTGGAAAAGGTTCGAAATTTTTTCTGAAGTTCATCGAAAATTGAAAAAATGTTCATCAAAATTAGAAAATAGTTTGTGGATTTTGAAAAAAAGGTTCACTGAATTTGTAAAGGAGTTCATCCAATTTAAAAAAGTTCATCAAATTTGAAAAAAGGTTCATCAATCTCGAAAACAGTTTATCAAAATCAGAAAAAAATCATGTGAAAAAAATCATTTGTTTGCCAAAAAAAGTGCACAGATTTGGTAAAAAAGGTTCATCGATTTGAAAAAAAATCATCGAATTTACAAAAATTTCATCAAATTGTGGAAAAAATTTCATGAAGTAGAAGAAAAAGTTTGTGTACTTGCAAAACAAAGTCATCGAAACAAGAAAGAATGAAAAAAAAATAGAAAACAAAAAAGGAAAACGAAAAATGAAAAAGAGGAAACAGGAAAGAATAAAAGAAGGAAAAGGTGGAATGTTACCGGATCCCGTTGGGTGGTCGTGTGGTTACAGCAGCCTGCTTTGATGAGGGAGCTAGTGGGTTTAATACATGGAGATCGAGTTCGCCTCAGCCACCTAGTGTGGATTTTCCATACTCCCATGTAGCTACACCTTCCATCTAGGCCATCCAATTTGCACCAAGATCCATGTTATATATAACTTGCGTTTTATATGTTGTATGTAGTATCTATCAAAACTAAAAGTATGTACGTGTAGTATGTAGTATATAAAAATAATTAGGTAGTATATATACTAATTTTTAGGTAGTATGTTCCATGTTTTGAGTATGCTCTTTTTTACGTACATATATGTACGTATTTCACAAATATAACAAAAACTATGGTTTCATATGTAATTTTTCATGTAACTTGCTTTGACATATCTTAGATATAGTATATGAATATATTTAAAATGATAAAGTAGTATATATAGTACCACATGGTAGTATATGAGACATATGGAGTAACTGCCACCGTGTGGTAGGATATATACTACTTTATCATTTTAAATATATTCGTATACTCTATCTAAGATATTTCAAAGCAAATTACATGAAAAAATTGCATATGGGCCCATAGTTTTTGTTATATTTATGAAATACGTACATATTTGTACATAAAAAAGAGCATGCTCAAAAAATGGTATATACTACCTAAAAATTAGTATATATACTACCAAATCATTGTTATATACTACATAATACACGTACATACTCTCGATTTCAACAGATACTATATACAATATACAAAACTCAAGTGGTGGTAAAATTGCATATGAGCCCATATATATATAGGACAAATGTTTCCTACAAGCAGTGTTAGTTACCACCACTTGCGTTTTCTATGTTGTATGTAGTATCTGTCAAAAGCGAGAGTATGTACGTGTAGTATGTAGTATATATATAAATGCTTAGGTCGTATATATACTAATTTTTAGGTAGTATGTACCATGTTTTAAATATGCTTTTTTTTACATACAAATATGTACGTATTTCACAATATAACAAAAACTATGGACTCATATGCAATTTTTTCATGTAACATGCTGTGAAATATCTTAAATATAGTTTATGAACATATTTAAAATAATAAAATAGTATATATATAGTACCACATGGTATTATATGAGATATGTGGGGTAACTACCACCGGGTGGTAGGATGGATTTTCTATATATATATATATATATATATACAGACGGTCTATTCCGCTAATATTAGCAGAATAACTATTCTGCACACCACTTCTGCACTGCACGCTGAACACAAGTGTACTGCATCTTCTTGACGACGAGCACTGCAATATAGACTAGTGAACTTCGCGTCAAAAAAACTGCACGCGGCGTTTTTTCGATATTGTTTTCGCTCTAGTTTTTTAGCCGTTTATCGGAATGAGGCGTGTAATACACCGTTGAAAAGCTATGGATTAGGCGCAACTTCGACATGTTGAACACTTTTCGAGATTCCACACGGTTTAAGAGCAGTTTTGAAAATGGTGCGGCGGATGACGAGTGGCAGCGAGCGTTTTGTCGTGTTTCTTTTCTAAACCACTTGTCGGAATAAAGCAAATGATATGCCGTTGGATAGATATCGCCGAGGCGCATCTTTTCCATATATAAATCTTTCTCTAATTCGTTACGGTTTAAGAGCAGTTTCAAATTTACTAAATTGCGGAATTCTGTTTTTCAAAAAAATTCAAATTTTCCGTACTGTTTTTGCTCTAGTTTTTGAACCGTCTGTCGAAACGAGGCGTATGATACGTCATTGGAAAGCTATGGACAAGGCGCAACTTTCATATGTAGGAATGGTTTTGAGATTCCTTACGGTTTTAAGTTAATTTTGAAAATCGTTCGGCGGAGGACGAACGACAGCGACCGTTTTTATTGAAATTTTTACAAACCGTTTGTTGAAATGATTCAAATGATATGCCGTTGGAAATATATCGACGAGACGCAGCTTTTTCATGTAGAACACACTCTCTAATTCCTTACGGTTTAAGAGCAGTTTGAAAATTACCAAAAAGCGGACACTATTTTTTCGTGACACCAAAATCGTCGTCGGACAGAAGAACGCACTGCTTCAAACTGAAAACCGCACTGCAATAGACAGTCAAGTGAACTTCATGATTTCTTTTTGTCGAACATAAACTTTCTCGCACAAGTTTTTGTTGTCTTTTTTTCAACTTTTTTCCGAACGAGAGTGGACCACAACACTTCCGAAAGTGAACCGTAACACTACCAAAAGTGAACCTCATGAGTACTTGTTGTCTTTTTATACTTATTAAATTTTTTTACTCTGCGAATCGCATGAGTTACTGCTGACAGTGTTCTTCATTAACATGTTTTTGGGACTGCAGTGAAGACCCAAGTGCACTGCATTCTTCTATTTTGTCATTTTTTTCTTCTTTGTGTTAACGTGTCCGGACTCGAGAGTAGCGGCTAGTGCACTGCATTAGTTTCTTTTTCTAACTTTTTTTCTTTCATCAAAATGAACCGCTTGAGAAAGATGAAATGAACCTCTAGACACACCCAATAGTACTTCGAAAAGAAGTACATCCAGCAACCACACATCGCTTGGCACAACAAATTCAAAAGAAAAATGCAACCCCCACCGAAATTACATGCCGAGATGCACTCACACGTCTACCGAACTGCACAAGACATGCGTTCATCCGAGTACTACATGGTCAACGCCTATACACATCAAACCGCAGGATGCACAACTTGGAGTAAAGAAAACGTGCACAAACTGTACTCCACCACACCCGAGCTGCATGGGGCGATATACCAAACCGCACGCCTGTGCAAACCGAGCTATACGGGATGAGCTGCTGAATCGCTGTCGAGTAGTGCATTTGAATGTGAACCTCATCAAGTTCCCATCTAAACCGCGGGCACGGCCAGAGCGGACCGCATCGAGTGCACTGCAGGACTAAGTGCAAAATTATATGGAAATATGCACAAGTAAACTGCACACCTCAGGAAAAGGAATTGATTTCCTTTTAAAAGATTAACTGGGAAAAACCTGCAAATTCAACCGGAAGAACAACACATAGCAAACTCCAGTCGAAGAGAGGGAGGAGTGTACTGCCGCGACCATTGAGACGGCCCTGAGGCGGTGTATCTCGCGTGCATTGCAGTGGAGGGATGGTGGGGCGGCGTCGTCCAGTGTCGGGGTTTGGGAGGAGGCTTTGGAGGCCGACCGTGGCAATCGAGCTGCATGTGCTCGGCAACTGAGCTGCACGGGGCTGGCGGCGTGATGGCTGCCGCGGATCCCTCGGACCCCCCCTCCAATCTTTGAAGCCAACCGCCCCTGACGCCCTCCAGGATGGCTAGGAGGACTGCACGGAGAAGAGGAAGTGGTGCACGCCTCTGGGCGATGTGGACTGCAGTGCCAAATCCACCCGGTCGGAGCTACTCGAGGCCGCGATAGGGGGCGGTGGAGGTACCCCAGATCGAGGCCGCATCCGTGTTGGCTGCGTGGCCAGCCATGGCGCCTGAAAGAGGTGGCCGTCCTGATGGGGTCTGCTGGCGCACTCCATTGGAAGAAGGTGCTCCCTAATTGTGGGTGAGAAGGGGAGGAGCGGGACAAAGAGCCATCGGAGCCTCGCGTGGGAGAAGAGGCTAGCTCATGGTGGTGGAGATCCTCTGCCATTTGAAGATGTAATTTGCTTGCGTGGCGGTGGGGGATATGGGGATTGGATCGCGGCGACGGGGTGTTGCAAGGGGGGCGCATGGGAGCTTCGACGATGCTGGGCGTGGCGGCGCGGGTGGTAGTCGGCCGGGGCTGCGCGACGGCCATGGATCTGGCAACGAGAAGGTTCTTGGATCGGGGA
>NC_057807.1:16908848-16914783 GCF_018294505.1 Triticum aestivum | reverse complement strand
GCCTTTAGTCCCGGTTCATGAACCGGGACTAATGGGTCGGTACTAATGCCCTGACCCTTTAGTCCTGGTTCAATCCAGAACCGGGACAGATGGGCCTCCACGTGGCCTGTCCGCTGAGCCCAGGCAGGAGGGCCTTTGCTCTCGGTTGGTGGCACCAACCGGGACCAATATGCATCCACGCGTCAGCATTTCTGTGGCTGGGGTTTTTGTTTTTTTTGAAAAGGGGGGGGGTTTGGGGGGTTTTGGGGGGTTAATTTAGGTGTTTCATATATTGTGCTATAGCTAGCTAATTAATAGAGAGAAGTGTCCTCTCTTTTGTCCGTGCTTGGTCGACGCTACGTACCATACATACGTATAGAGAGGACTAGCTAGACACGCTAGCTAGCTAGTAAGCAAACAGAAGATCGTCATGAACATATATGCATACAGAGAGAAGTGATATCAACCACCTCTCCTTCTCCGAGAGATTGGTCGAACAACAAGTTATCGTATATCTATCCGACACTACCGGCTACATATATACAGTAATTATCTTTTACAAATATATAATCTCCTAAAATACGGACGCGTGGTCCACATAGTATTCTCCGTCTTCAGCGATCACGTGGTCAAGAAAGAATGCCGCCAATTCCTCTTGAATTGCTCGCATGCGATCTGGTGCTAGGAGTTCATCCCGCATCCGAAACATCTAATTTTAAGAAGGGGGTCAATACATATATATATATGAATGAATGAAACTCAACACAAATGATGGTAATAAAATAAAATTGTGAATATTGTTATTTACGCACTTCATATTGTTTGTCGGAGTAGCCCCGCTCACAGGTCGTGTGGCGGATGGACTCGCAAATGTAGTATCCACAGAAATCATTCCCTTGTTCCTGCCACAACCATTTTACAAGAAATAGAGGTCAATCAAACTCATAATTAGCAAGCATGCTAAATGGTATTGATGAAACTAGCGCTTGAATCACTAGGAGATGCCTGGAATATGCTACTATATAGTACTTACTTTCGGGTGCTTAAATTGCAACTTCTTCGGTAGTCCCGGAGCTTTTTTGGTGAATTTTCTCCAAGCCCTGCCATACAAAGAAAACAATTACTTGATATCAGAAATGAACAAAGTTGCTGATATGGTGGATAATGATCGATTTAACTTACTTCTCGAGCATTTTAGTCATGTCTGCATACTCCTTGGGATCTTTTCGCTTGGAGTCTAAGACAGTTACTACTCCCTTCTCAAGCTTAATCTCTAGGAGAATATAGTGGTAGCTGCGCACACATGCATAACTCATCAATATTACATTACTATAACCTGCACTAATAAGGAAACCGAATATGCCACAAGACAGTAACACTCACTTGAAGTTGTAAGGAAAGAGTATTATATCTTTGTGTTCATTTATTTCCAACAATCGTAGCAAGTTGGCCTCGGTTTCTTGGGCACGATATTGAACCTCAGTTGCATCTATGAGATACGTGTTAATGAACCCAATATCTCCCACTTGTCTTTTCTTCAATTCGGCGATCTTCAGTCTGCATAATATAGTGAGGATAATTATAAATACATGCAATGAAAGGGCTGAGTTATATAGAGAGACTTAATGACAGAAGTAGTACTACTTACAGACAGTAGGAGGTGACCGTTGCTTTATCGATGGCCAATTGATTGAAAAACTGATAGAACTCCTCAAATGGAATAGGCAACAGTTCAATTCCAAGGAGGTCATGCTCCTTTTTAACTCTCACATACAAAGTACTCCTCCCCTCAGACTCTTTGCAGGTTTTCATGTACCAATCATGCAATCTTCGCATCATCGTTGATAGAGAACTTTCATCTTTGACGAGAGGCTTCCCGTACTCGTATCTTTGTATCTGCACCTCCAAGATATCATAATGTACATCGTCGGGAAGGTAATCTGCAGGATTGCCATAACCGGGCACCATCCTCGGATCGACGATGTCGCTAGCAGGCACCTTGAGCGGGGGGCACGATTGCTTTGCTTGTTCGCCGAGCTGGGCAATTTGTTTCCCAGCTCGTCGTTCTTTCATCCTTTGATCACTTTTAGTACTTCCCGACCTCTCCGCTTCGGCAAATGCCTTTCCAATAATGCGCTCATAGTTGCCTTTCGGCGGAGACTTGGGTGGTTTTGTCAGGGCAGCCAGAGTGCGCTTCGCTTTCACCGGATCTACCTTCTCCTCCGGAGGTGGATGTCTCTTTGCTTTCAACCCTTGAAACCAGTCATCCACTTCGGTCTGCGCGATCTTCGCGTTTTCCTCCTCGCTCCTCTCATACGGTAACTTCTCTGGAGTCTTCAGAGAAGGACCGAATCTGTATCTCCTCCCGCCTTTGGCTGTACTGCTAGATGCCGGTAGAGTAGACGGAGCGAATGTCTTCTTTCCTTGCTTATGAGGCAGAGGAGAAGGACTACGACGCGCCGGAGCAGCCGGAGCGGCGGCGGGTCTCTTCCGCCCTTGCTGACGAGGCGGAGAAGGAGGAGGCTGGCTGCTCGGGCGCGCCGGCGCAGGCAGAGAAGGAGGCGGAGTGCCGCCACGCGCCGGAGAAGGAGCCGGCCGAGTGCCCTGATCGTTACTCGCCTGAGGAGGAGGCGGTGGAGGAGGCGGAGTGCCCTGACTCGCCGGAGGAGGAGGAGGAGGAGGTGGAGGCGTCCAGTTCGGAAGGTTGATGAGATCCTTCCGCCATAGGCATGGAGTCTTCAGAGCAGAACCCAGCCGATACTCCCCTTCACTGGTAGGGTGGTCAAGCCGGAGGTCCTCAAATCCCTCCGTTATTTCATCAACCATCACCTTAGCATATCCTTCTGGAATCGGCCGGCAGTGAAAAGTTGAGTCGGGTTTAGTAGGATAAACAGAGCCAACAGCCGCCTTGACCTTCAAATTGCTCCATTGCGCCATAAGGTGGCAATTTTCAGCATCCGTGATAGCGTCCACGGGATAGCTGGCAGGAGCTGTCAAGGCATGCTCTGGCTGAAGCAGCTCGGTGGAAGCCACGCTGCTTCTCTGCTGAGATGGCGGGGTAGCTTCGGGGGAAGCTTCGGCAGGTCGTTTGTTGCGATCTGCTTCTCGTTCCTCTAGCCCCATTACCCTTTCGTGCAGCGCCTGCAGTTGGCTCTGCTCCAGTTTCTTCCTCCTCTCCTGGGTTTTGTAACCCCCTGCTTCCGGAAATCCAGCCTTCCACGAAACGGAGCCTGGCATGCCTCGTGTCCGTCCAGGGTGCTCAGGATTTCCGAGGGCCATTGTGAGCTCGTCCTTCTCCCTGTCTGGAACGAACGTCCCTTGCTGCGCTGCTTCGATATATTGCTGAAGCCTCTTGACTGGTATATCCAATTGTTCGTCCGTCCAAATGCACTTCCCTGTTATAGGGTCCAAGGATCCGCCGGCCCCAAAGAACCAAGTCCGGCAACATTCTGGCCAGTTCATTGTCTCTGGTTCGATCCCTTTATCAAGCAGATCATTCTCAGCCTTGGCCCACTTAGGCCGGGCTACGAGGTAGCCACCTGACCCCGTGCGATGGTGAAGCTTCTTCTTCTCAGCATTTCTCTTGTTTGTCGCCAACATCTTTTTACTCTTTTCCGATGTCTTGTGGGCCACAAATGCGGGCCAGTCATCTCTGATCTTCTCATATTTGCCCTTGAATTCTGGTGTCTCATTTTTTTCGACATACCTATTGAGGTCTTTCTTCCAATTCCTGAATAGGTCTGCCATCTTCCTCAGAGCAAAAGACTTGATTAATGGCTCTATAACTGGCTTCTCCGGATCATCCTCCGGCGGTAGGGTGAAATTTGACTTCAGCTCAGTCCAAAGATTCTTTTTCTACATCTCATTGACATAAGACACCTCAGGGTCTTCGTTCTTAGGCTTATACCATTGCTGGATGCTGATCAGGATCTTGTCCCTAACCAGAACCCCGCACTGAGCAACAAATGCCTTCTTTGTCCGATAGGGTTCAATCGGTTGGCCGTCGCGCGCGATTTGTATGATCTCAAACTTTTCATCTGAGCTCAACTTTTTCTTCGGGCCTCGTATCTTTACCGAAGTTGTGCTCGATCCGGAGGGCTAGAAAAAAGAACAAAGACGAGAGTTAATTAATATGTGTACATACCAAAACAATGAATGCATCAATTAGCTAGTCAGCACAGGCTTAACTAATATATATACCTGGCCGGACTCGGTTTGGTGATCACCGGAGCCATCCTCATGGTCTACTTCTTCACCCTCTTCTTCTTGCACCGGCATTGGGTCATCGGAGCCATGTAAATCATAGCCAGCTGCTTCTTCACCCTCTCCTTCCAGACCATCATTGTCGTTGAGAAACATCAACAAGGAGACGGCATCACTTCCTTGTGCGATTATTTCCCTCAACAATGCTTCTTGTGCTTCGTCTCGGGGGGTGTCCATAGTTTCTACAAATATTTACAACATGCCAATTATTATTCAAACATGACAGATATATATGGATATATTAGTGGCAAACGTAGAACTAGCTAGCTAATCACAATAAGGAATCATATTAGTGCCCTCGACGCTGCTTCTCTAGGGTTTGGGGTGGCCTCGACAACGCTTCAAGGGTTAGGGGGTGGCCTCGAGAACGCTTCAAGGAGGGGGTAATATCGACCCCCCCCCATGTGTTGAAGCTATCGGGAGAGGGTCGGCGTTGAACACTACATCTATGTCCCACAAGTGACGTGGGCATCGACGCCCGCGGTAGGGTAGAGGGTCGTGGATTGCCGAGCGGTCGAGGGTCAAGGGGTCGAGGATCGCCGAGGGGTCGGGAGGTTGCCTAGTGCCAAAGGATTCAACAAAACTATGTCTTCATCATTAGGCGAAAGTAACAGGTGCATGATGGTACGAAGCTCTCCAAAGTTATTTTGGAACGGAGTCCCAGATAGGATAATTCGCTTTTTGGTACAAAGTTCAGCAAGAACCTTCCGAATATCGTTATTTGAAAGGCCTTTGCTGAGATTCGTACAAAAAGGCAAATTATCCTATCCGGGACTCCATTCCAGAATAACTTTGGAGGACTTCGTACCATCATGCCATGGTTACTTCCGGCTAATGATGAAGCCATGGATTTCTTCAATACTTTGACACTATTGGAACCCTCGACCCTGAAACCTTCGACCCTTGACCCCTTAACGACCCTCGACCCTGAAACCTTTGACCCTTGACCCCTTAACGACCCTCGACCCTCTACCCTAGTTCCGGACCCTCGACCCCTCGGTGATCCTCGACACCCTCGTTATATCGACAACGACGCAACATACATATACATGGGAAAATAATGTTATCGGGGAGGGGGTATCGGTACCCCCCCCCTCATGTCAAAGTTTCTTCTTTCTCCTCTATTCCTTTCTTTCTTCTTCTCCTCTTCTTTTTCTTCTTATCCCTCGAGAAAGGAAAATAAGGAAAAAGGAAGAAAAGAGGAAGAAGGAAGAAGGAAGAAGAAGAAGAAAAAGAAGAAAAAAAAAGAGGAGAAGAAGAAAAGAATAGAGGAGAAGAATTTTTTTTCTGTTTTTTCTTCTTCTCCTCTATTCCTTTCTTCTTCTCCTCTTCTTTTTCTTCTTTTTTCTTCTTCTTATTTATTTCTCCTCTTCTTCCTCTCCCCTCTTCTTCTCCTTTCTTCCTCTTCTTATTTCCTTTTTCCTCTCATTCTTTTTCTTCTTCTTCCTTCTTAAAAATACATGAAGTAGTATTGCCTAATTCATTGTTCATATGAATATACAAACATTTGCATATTTACAATAATTAATATCACCAAAAAAATCTATGAACAGAAAAAAAATCCTAATTTTTCTAAAAAACTATCTTTTGCATTGTTCACATACACATATACATTATAGCCACATACACATATACATCATTGGCTCACAGCATAAAAAAACATAAAATAACAGAGCATAAAAATAGAAAAAAG
>NC_057807.1:16902314-16908306 GCF_018294505.1 Triticum aestivum | reverse complement strand
GGGGCGCGGGGCGATAGCGACGGCGAGCTCGGGCAGCCTGGCGGCGGCGGCGGGGCGGGGAACTGGCGATGAAATCTGAAAAAATGCCAAGTCTTTGCTTATATAGAAAAGGCTTTGGTCCCGGTTCGTGCCACGACCCGGGACTAATGACCACCTTTAGTCCCGGTTGGTGCCACCAGCTGGGACCAAAGGCCAATTTTCAGCAGCCCAAAGGGCGGGAAGCGGCGGCACCAACCGGGACTAAAGTGTGGCATTAGTCCCGGGTAGTGGCACCAACCGGGACTAATGCACCCCTTTAGTCCCGGTTGGTGCCACCAACCGGGACCAAAGGCCTTGTGCTGCCCCGCGCCGAAAAGTTTAGTCCCACCCCGCTAGTTGAGAGAGCTCGAGAGTGGTTTATAAGCGCTGCTGCGCCCACCCTCTCGAGCTCCTCTCAACTGCAGGCTTTCGGGCCTGACCGTGCAATTTGTGCCTGTGGGCCTACTGGGCCTCCCGTGGGCCTGAATCCTGGCCCATGGTAGGGTTTCTAGTCGTATTCAGGCTATGGGGGCCCAGTAGGTGGCACTTTTTTTGTTTTTTTGTTTTCTTTGTTGCTTTATTTATTTTATTTTGTTTCTACTTACAACAAAATACTTATTGTTGCTATTTTTATTATTTCTCAATTTTTTTGTTCTATTTTCTGCATTATTTATTTTTTGTTGTTTTTTGCTTTATTTTTTAATTCTTTTTGCTTTTAGTTTTAGAAAAATTATTAACTTTCTGTTAGTGCCATTAGTTTTCAAATTTGAAAACACTTTTTTGCTTTATTTATTTATTTTATTTTGTTTCTACTTACAACAAAATACTTATTGTTGCTATTTTTATTTTTATTTCAAGTTTTTTTGTTTTGTTTTCTGCATTATTTATTTTCTTTTGGTTTTTTGCTTTATTTTTTAATTCTTTTTGCTTTTAGGTTAGCAAAATTATAAACTTTCTGTTTGTGCCATTAGTTTTCTTTGAAATTTGTGTGAATCACAAGTTTGTGAGCTCAACAAGGCGTGTAGAGGGACGGGCTTATAAACCGGTGTGAGCGCCCTTCGGTTGGCGAGGTTTTCAAATTCATAGTTTTCAAATGAACTCTGAAAAAGTTGGCATAGCATGTGCATGTACAAAACGGATAATGGTATCATACTCGTCTGTTACAAAGTTGGCATGGTATCATCATAATAGTTGCGGGAGAAAGTCTTCACTTTTTCTTCGCTTGTGTCGTTTGCTTATTGCGCCGTAACCATGGATAATCTTCATCGTTTATCAGGATGCTTGGGTCAGCCTTGACTTTGAAGGGGGGAATTTCATGAAACTTTTCATACTCTTCAGACATGTCTGTCTTGCCCTCCACTCCCAGGATGTCCCTTTTTCCTGAAAGAACTATGTGGCGCTTTGGCTCATTGTATGATGTATTCGCTTCCTTATCTTTTCTTTTTCTCGGTCTGGAAGACATGTCCTTCACATAGATAACATGTGCCACATCATTGGCTAGGACGAACGGTTCGTTAGTGTACCCAAGATTTTTCAGATCCACTGTTGTCATTCCGTACTGTGGGTCTACCTGTACCCCGCCTCCTGACAGATTGACCCACTTGCACTTAAACAAAGGGACCTTAAAATCTAGTCCGTAGTCAAGTTCCCATATGTCTACTATGTAACCATAATATGTGTAATTTCCATTGTCGGTTGCTGCATCAAAGCGGACACCGCTGTTTTGGTTGGTGCTCTTTTCATCTTGGTCAATCGTGTAAAATATATTCCCATTTATCTCGTATCCTTTCCAAATCATTACAGTCGAAGATGGTCCCCTGGACAACAAGTACAGCTCATCACAAACAGTGTTGTCACCTCTGAGACGTGTTTCCAACCAACTGCTGAAAGTCCTGATGTGTTCACATGTAATCCAGTCGTCGCACTGCTCCGGGTGTTTGGAGCGCAGACTGTTCTTGTGTTCATCGACATACAGGGTCACCAAGGTAGAGTTCTATAGAACTGTGTAGTGTGCTTGAGACCAAGAATATCGGTCCCTGCATATTATTGAGTCCCTTCCAAGCGTGCCTTTTCCAGTCAGTCTCCCCTCATACCGAGATTTAGGGAGACCTATCTTCTTAAGGCCAGGAATGAAGTCAACACAAAACCCGATGACATCCTCTGTTTGATGGCCCATGGAGATGCTTCCTTGTGGCCTAGCGTAGTTACGAACATATTTCTTTAGGACTCCCATGAACCTCTCAAAGGGGTACATATTGTGTAGAAATACGGGCCCCAGAATGACAATCTCGTCGGCTAGATGAACTAGGACGTGCGTCATGATATTGAAGAAGGATGGTGGGAACACCAGCTCGAAACTGACAAGACATTGCGCCACATCACTCCTTAGCGTTGGTACGATTTCTGGATCGATCACCTTCTGAGATATTGCATTGAGGAATGCGCATAGCTTCACAATGGCTAATCAGACGTTTTCCGGTAGAAGCCCCCTCAATGCAACCGGAAGCAGTTGCGTCATAATCACGTGGCAGTCATGAGACTTTAGGTTCTGGAACTTTTTCTCTGGCATATTTATTATTCCCTTTATATTCGACGAGAAGCCAGTCGGGACCTTCATACTGAGCAGGCATTGAAAGAATATTTCTTTCTCTTCTTTCGTAAGAGCGTAGCTGGCAGGACCTTCATACTGCTTCGGAGGCATGCCCTCTTTTTCGTGCAAGCGTTGCAGGTCCTCTCGTGCCTTAGGTGTATCTTTTCTCTTCCCATACACGCCCAAGAAGCCTAGCAGGTTCACGCAAAGGTTCTTCGTCACGTGCATCACGTCGATCGAAGAGCGGACCTCTAGGTCTTTCCAGTAGGGTAGGTCCCAAAATATAGATTTCTTCTTCCACATGGGTGCGTGATTCTCAGCATCATTCGGAACAGCTAGTCTGCCGGGACCCTTTCCAAAGATTACGTGTAAATCATTGACCATAGCAAGTACATGATCACCGGTACGCATGGCGGGCTTCTTCCGGTGATCTGCCTCGCCTTTGAAATGCTTGCCTTTCTTTCAACATTGATGGTTGGTCGGAAGAAATCGACGATGGTCCAGGTACACATTCTTCCTGCAGCTTCCCAGGTATATACTATCGGTGTCAAGTAAACAGTGTGTGCATGCGTGGTATCCCTTGTTTGTCTGTCCTGAAAGGTTACTGAGAGCGGGCCAATCGTTGATGGTCACGAACAGCAACGCCTTTAGGTCAAATTCCTCCTTTTTGTGCTCATCCCACGTACATACACCGTTTCCATTCCACAGCTGTAAAAGTTCTTCAACTAATGGCCTTAGGTACACATCAATGTCGTTGCCGGGTTGCTTAGGGCCTTGGATGAGAACTGGCATCATAATGAACTTCCGCTTCATGCACATCCAAGGAGGAAGGTTATACATACATAGAGTCACGGGCCAGGTGCTGTGATTGCTGCTCTGCTCCCCGAAAGGATTAATGCCATCCGCGCTTAAAGCAAACCATATGTTCCTTGGGTCCTTTGCAAACTCATCCCATTACTTTCTCTCAATTTTTCTCCACTGCGACCCGTCAGCGGGTGCTCTCAACTTCCCGTCTTTCTTACGGTCCTCACTGTGCCATCGCATCGACTTGGCATGCTCTCCGTTTCTGAACAGACGTTTCAACCGTGGTATTATAGGAGCATACCACATCACCTTTGCAGGAACCCTCTTCCTGGGAGGCTCGCCGTCAACATCACCAGGGTCATCTCGTCTGATCTTATACCGCAATGCACCGCATACCGGGCATGCGTTCAGATCCTTGTAGGCACCGCGGTAGAGGATGCAGTCATTATGGCATGCATGTATCTTCTCCACCTCCAATCCCAGAGGGCATACGACCTTCTTTGCTGCGTATGTACTGTTGGGCAATTCGTTATCCTTTGGAAGCTTCTTCTTCATTATTTTCAGTAGCTTCTCAAATCCTTTATCAGGCACATCATTCTCTGCCTTCCGCTGCAGCAATTAGAGTACGGTACCAAGCTTTGTGTTGCCATCTTCGCAATTGGGGTACAACCCCTTTTTGTGATCCTCTAACATGCGATCGAACTTCAGCTTCTCCTTTTGACTTTCGCATTGTGTCCTTGCATCGACAATGACCCGGCGGAGATCATCATCATCGGGCACATCGTCTGGTTCCTCTTGATCTTCAGCAGCTTCGCCCGTTGCAGCACCATCGTGCACATCGTCTGGTGCATCTTGATGTTCAGTAGCATCACCGTATTCAGGGGGCACATAGTTGTCATCGTACTCTTCTTCATCGCCGTCTTCCATCATAACCCCTATTTCTCCGTGCCTCGTCCAAACATTATAGTGTGGCATGAAACCCTTGTAAAGCAGGTGGGTGTGAAGGATTTTCCGGTCAGAGTAAGACTTCGTATTCCCACATATAGGGCATGGACAACACATAAAACCATTCTGCTTGTTTGCCTCAGCCACTTCGAGAAAATCATGCACGCCCTTAATGTACTCGGAGGTGTGTCTGTCACCATACATCCATTGCCGGTTCATCTGCGTGCATTATATATAATTAAGTGTGTCAAAAATCATTACAGAACATCATGAGTAGATAATTAAGTGACCAAATTAATAGAAGTTCATCATCACATAAAAACCAAAGTACATACATAGTTCTCATCTAACAACATAAAGCTCTGCAGAGCATCTAAATTAATTAAACCATACATTGAAACTATGTAAAACATTTCAATGCGAAAACAAATGCTATCATAATCGCAACCAAGGTAACAACTGATCCAACGGCATAATGATACCAAGCCTCGGTATGAATGGCATATTTTCTAATCTTTCTCATCTTCAAGCGCATTGCATCCATCTTGATCTTGTGATCATCGACGACATCCGCAACATGCAACTCCAATATATTCTTCTCCTCCTCAAGTTTTTTTATTTTTTCCTTCAAGAAATTGTTTTCTTCTTCAACTAAATTTAACCTCTCGACAATAGGGTCGGTTGGAATTTCCGGTTCAACAACCTCCTAGATAAATAAAATCTATGTCACGTTGGTCGGCATAATTTTCATAAACAATAAATGAACCAATGGTTATGAAAAGATAATATATACCACATTCGAATCATAGACAGGACGAGGGCCGACTGGGGCGGATACCAAAACCATCGCACTATATAAGATGCAATAATAAAAGTAAGAAAATAATACAAGTAAGAATATTTTTCCTTTCAGAAAGAAGATAAGAACAAGAGGCTCACCACGGTGGTGCTGGCGATGAGATCGGCGCGGGTGATCGACGGCAGTGAAGACGGGGACGGGGCTTGATGGACCGCTAAACCTAGACAAATATTGAGGAAAATAGAGGTTGGAGGTCGAGCTTGGAGAGGAGAAAGCTTAAGTAGTGTGGCTCGGGCATTTCATCGAACACCTCATGTGCTATGGAGGTGAGCTAGAGCACCACAAAGCCCCCCCTCGCCGGCAAGAGAAAAACAGAGCACTGGAGTGCTCTGCTCGCGAGCGAGGGGGTATATATAGGCAGCACTATTGGTCCCGGTTCGTAGCATGAACCGGGACTAACGGGTAGCCATTGGTCCCGGTTCATGCCACCAACCGGGACCAATAGTGATGGGCCAGGAGCCAGGCCCATTGGTCCCGGTTCGTCCCACCAACCGGGACCAAAATGTCCGGACGAACCGGGACCAATGGCCCACGTGGCCCGGCCGGCCCCCTGGGCTCACGAACCGGGGCAAAAGGATAAGGTGGGCTGCGTGTGTGTGCATGTGGTTCGGGTGGGTTTTTGCTGCGGTTGTTTTGTGTTAGCAGAATAAGACGTTTCGGTGTGCAGAATAAGGTCTTAAGGGGTGTTATTAGAATAGACCCACCATATATATATATATATATATATATATATATATATATATATATATATATATATATATATATATATATATATA
>NC_057807.1:16889549-16901967 GCF_018294505.1 Triticum aestivum | reverse complement strand
GGATAATTACCCCACATGTCTCATATACTACCATGTGGTAGTATATATTCTACTTTCTCATTTTAAATATGTTCATATACTATATATAAGATACTCCAAAGTGAGTTACATGTAAAAAAATTCAAGTTGGCTCATGGTTTTTATTATATTTGTGAAATATGTTCATATTTGTACGTAAAAGTGAGGACTCAAGTGGTGGTAACTACCACTGGTGGTAGATAATATTTGTCACATATATATATATATATATATATATATATATATATATATATATATATATATATATATATATATATATATATCTTGTTTCTTTCAAACAACAGAATATTTGACCTTGAAACTTTGCAGGTCAATGATACACAACTGGCACTCTTGTGCATAAAATGTTTCCGTCTTTTTATGAAACATAATTTTTTCAAAATTCAAATTTTAAATAAGTTCCATCATTTTAAAATATTTCAGCCGCTCAAAATTCTGAAAAGATTTCTGCATGTGGTACTGGTGGTACTAGTGTGATGTTGTTTTGCAATGTTTCAAGTTCAAATGTTCTTTTATTTGGGAGAAACAGAAAAAATAGAAGTTTGTCACAACTTTCTCAGATTAAAACTCCTCACAATTCTCAAAGATCGATGAAGGTAGCATGTGATCGGGTGGGAAGTAAAGAATTATGAGAGGTTGGTAGCTGTGTGCATTAAGGATATCATAAGGGCATCATCTGCAGATCACAGAGCCACATTAAGAAGGAAGCAGAAACTTTTATTTTATTTTAACAGTGGCAAGGTATTTTTTATAGATAAGGTTTTTGGTAGATTTTTAATATGTTTTTTAAGCTGTTGTCATGGGAAGAAAAAAACGAAAAGGTTTTATGTTACATAATGGCAAAAGTGGGTAATTTGCCCAAAATTATATTTCTATTAGTAAGATCAGTGGGTCGTGATTTACTGATGTATCAAATAGACGGTTACATGTTACTGATTTTTGTAGGATTTTCTAATCTATTTCTCTTTTTTATGGTTGGCCCATAATGTACTTTTAATTATTATACTCATCTAAAGGACGCTGGAGTATTTGCCTCCATGGGCTCTCCACGGGTGAAGAGCGCGTCTGAGTTGTCCCTTGCTCGGTGGCATGCGCGGGGACTACTTGGTGGGTGCTTCGAGCCATCTGATCTTCCCGGACGGCTCGGATCCAGGCGACACTGCTGGGCGGTCCATGACGGATGGACCATCTAGCGCGCCCGGGGCCACCGCCACTGGGCGGTTCCCCTCGTGCCCACTAGTGAGAGACCGTGCGCTTTCTTGCACGCAAAGCCATGCATTTGCCCACCTTGCGGCGTGTATGCTCCGCACCGGGCTGGTCCTGTTGCAACGGGTGTGGGTTCGTTACGGTCGCGACTGGCGCTTGGGGCTTGTTTTGGCATGTAACATTGTCCCCACGTGCCGCTTGGGGCTTGTTTTGGCATGTATCATTGTCCCCCCATAGGCACGTGTGTGGAGTGTGCACTGCTTGTTCTGTCTTTGCATCCAGCCAGTTGTGCGCCGGCTCTACGTCCAGTCAGCTGTGTGTCGCCCATTCAGCCCGCCATTCGAATGCCAGTTTAGCCGGCTGTGTGGACGCGCAGTCATTCGGTTGTGCGAGATGTGTGGCATGGTGGACAGTCATGTATCTGGATAAGGTTGCCATGACGGTTTTCCATGGGCCCGTCGCATACTCTACCGAAAACGAACGCTGCTAGATCGAGACCTAACAGCGGCATGCGCTCATCGAACGTTGCTAGTTTCTACCTTTACTAGCAGAGTTTGACCCAGGCGCTGCTAGAATCCTATTACCAGCGACGTCCTACTAGTAGCGCGCCGACCAAACACTGCCAGCAAGCACTTACACGCGTTGATAATTAGGGGGTCATGTACTAGTGCCTAGTTCAAGACATTCCATAGTGGTCTGTAATTTGACATTTATTTGCTTAATTCTGGTGATATTCTCTCTTTGTCCACCTTGCTCTCGTAAAATACACTGAAGGACCATATGGTTTATTAACTTCCAACTTGTTGCAAATGCAAGTTCAGGGTCAAGGAAAAATCTTTTTCTCTTAAGCTATGGATGAGAAAAGATCTCCCAAAATCCTCCCTCCATGTGCCCATATTAGCAATAGATGTTACATGGCTCAATGTCATTCAATGATACACTATGGTGCACCATGCAGATATGCATGTGTTTTCATTGATTTCAGTATCCCCCTTACAAAGTTGAGCACAGTTTACACTCTAGATCACTTCATAAGAGGCCTATATATACCTCACAAGTTCAAGCTTCTTTCTGTGTAATACTCCTTCAATATGACCTAGGAAGAGGAAGAAATAGTTGAAGAGCGAAGAGAAGGGGAACATGGCGGAAACTCTAGAAACAGAGGTGGATATCTTTGTCAGTGCTTCCCCTTGCCTCCCATTCCAATTGTTCTTAGGTTCCCCTTTCCCTTCCTTTTACCTCATGAGGAAGTGTTTCCATGATGAAAGCTTAGTAAATTGTAAAGCTTAAATCGTGAGGCCTTGAGAGAGAGTAGGGAAAAGGAAGCCATGAGTATCTCAGAGCGGTGGGCATGGGAACATGGAGGAAAGCCTAGATTTCTTGGCCACTTAATTTAGGAGCAAAGATTGTTTTGTGTTTTCCTGATGCCTCCCATGCCTATTGTTCTTAGGTATTCCTTTCTTTTCCTATTTGCTCATGTAATTATTTTAAAAAAAATGTGTGCATTTGGATTTAGATGGTGGGGAAGTGATGGCAAATCAGGAAGAGGAAGAAGTGAGCATCTAAGAGCACTGGGCATGGGAACATGGAGGAAGTCCTAAACTAGTGTGTCCCTGTCCAACTAGGGTCCAATATTTGTTTTGGAACTTTCCCGATGCCTCCCATGCCTAATGTTCTTAGGTGTTCCTTCCTCTCCCTTATGATCTGCAAAAAAATTGTGAACAGAGTGACAATATACATCTTTGTGGCTTTAGTTTTAGTTCCTGGTGTTTTACTTGTATTGCTTTGTTCCTTTCACTGGTTTTGTGACAACGTAGGTTCCTTTTTCAAGCAATGGGCATGAGAACATGGAAGAAATCCTAGACTTGATCTTGGCCTCTAAATTTAGGGTCCAAGATTGTTTTGTGTTTTCCTGATGCATCCCGTGCCCCTAGATTAAGCATGTTCTAACTTAAATAGATGTATTGATTTGCTTGTCAAGATTTGATTTCTTGTCGGAACTATTGTTCCTTGGAGTAAACATGGCACATGCTTTGCTTATGTAATTTCAATAGGAATTTATCAATATCGGTTGTCTGTGTGATGCGACTTGATTTTCCGTTGAGTATTTTTGTTGGCCCGATCCTTCACATTACTCAATGAAACAAGAAGGACACATCGACGAACGATCGTCACAATAATAGCGTATGCAAAAGTAGTAGAACGATTCTTCGGGTCAACCAATATGCAAGAAGATCAAAGAATAAAAAAACAATTGGAATCAATTCGATCGAACCGTCCGCGTAGTAGCAACTAAATCTCTCATATATTAACAAATGAACACATATATTTGGCGTGCCCAAACATATTATATTTTCCTCAACTCCGATCATAACAAAATTGTGCCTTACATGGTCGTACCCAACCTCTTTTAGAGGCGACCCAAACATAAGCAAACCGACTATGGAACACTTTCTTTCTCTCTTCTATCCAAACTAATCAAGGTGATTCGGCCATGTTGATTACATAGGATCTTCTTATCTTACCTAACAAAACTAGATAGACTAACGAATAATCTGACTAGTACTCCAAAAAACTAAAGGACCCCAATAAAGAACAGACATTCGATCCAGGTGGCTCTCAGATCGAACGAAATGTTCCCTGCAAGCCATCGAATTGATCGAACGAAAACGTTCGATGTGGTAGCGACTCCAGATCAAACGGAAACTTATCCTCTTGCACCAATCGGATCAAAGCCTTATGGATTAAACTCCACGTGTTAAAAACACCAAGACCCGATAAACTTGACTGCACACATGAAGCAATATGAATTGTTACATGACCAATTTGACCTCTTCTTTCTTTGGTTCTATTGATGGGGGCTCGATACAAAAAGCGCCAACCTGCAATGTATATGGAATAGTATGGTCTATGGTTATATCACTGTGCTTGTTTGTGATTAGAATGAAAATCCGTGAGATGTTAGTTGGAGGTTCCTTGTCAACCAGGTCATGAAGTGCTATGCTTGTGGAAAGTTTGTGCACATATGTGACATGTCACCTAGTCACTCCTAATAAGAATCCAATAGAATGGTTCCCTTTCCATACCCTTCTTATAAATGCAACACCCGGGGTTAGACTATTTTTACATTGAGTGTTATGTGTCCATGCCATCATTGACTCCAATGCTATATGGTGCACCATGCAGTAGGTGCATTGATTTAGTTGCTTTACTGATAGAGTGTGTGTGCATCATAGAGCAATGCAGTAGAGGCCTACTTCAGAACATTGTTCAATAGTATTATCTATCTATTTTTAAAGATGTGTAGTTCAAGGGCTCAAGAGTGAGCAGAGAAGAGGAAGAGAGAGACTCCAAGAGCATTGGGAATAGGATCAAAGTGGGGAGTCTAGAGCTCAATTTCTCCTCCATTATCAGAGGTAGAAATTTGCTTTGTGTTCTCCCGATGCCTCATATTCCTATCGATCCTAGGCACTCCTTCCTCTTTCTTTTGGCTTGCCTAAATATTTTGATAGGAGAAGATGGAAACTACGAGTGCATATGATGTTTTAGATGATAAAGCGGTGGAAGTGAGTCGGGGAGAGGAAGAAAAGAGGGTCCGGGAGTGGTGGTCATGGGAACATGGAGGAAATCCAAAATTCCTGTCGAATGGCGGAGCTAGGATTTTCGACATGGGTATGCAGAGTTCGATTTATATGCACAACGATGTAAGATATAAGAAATTCATAATAATGACAATGAAACTATACATTGTTCTTTGTAGCAACAATGTGGCCAGTAAATTAGTTACATTGCAAGAACAAGGAGAACCATAATATGATTTTATGACCGCCCTTTTGAAAATGGGAAATGACCGTGCAAGAACAAGAACAAGAAGAATTTAAGCTCAAGTAAAGTAACAAGAAATCATTTAAGTATTGTTACCCTCATTTTTGTTGTTATGTCTTATTCCTCACACAATTCATTGAAGAAAACATATTAATCAAACAAGTATTAAGGAATGAAGAAAAGCATCTATTCCTGATTAACAATTCCAAGAAAGAAAGATTAAAATAAACAAATAAACATAGCCCGCTCACAAATTATAATCAGACGATGCGCGAAATTGCATACGCCCGCCGTTGGCGACTTGCCTGCTAGACAGTGGATACGTCGTGCATGTTGTATCTCTCCCGAGCGCGTACTGCGGTGGATGTGGATGGTTCATCAATCGCCGGCAAGTGGCAGGTGGCGGCCTAATTGGTGACGATCCACGATGAATGGTGTGGCAGTTGCTTCTGATGGCTGATGCAGGCATGTCGTGATGCCCTAGTTTTAGGATGCGACAATTCAATTAGCGGAATCGCACATCGACGAAATGCGCTGGATCCTAGTCTGACGTTTCTCCTCGGCTTTGATCATTCTCTTCTTCATTTTTCATGTCTTTTTTTAACACAGTACAAACGCAAACACTCATACATACGCGCATACACTCACCTCTATGAACGCGCACACACACACCCAACCCCTATAAGCACCTTCGAGAGACTGAGTCGGCATATCATCTTGAGAAAATGCATTGCTGGAAATCCTGAAATAAATTCAGGAATAATGCAAGCACCAGGACTTGAACCCTGATGTGCTGGGGATACCACTGCCCCTCTAACCATCCAACCACAGGTTGGCTCTCTCATTTCTCATGTCTTGTACGTATAACTAGGCTGCCATATGCTATATAAATCCATATAAGAGCTTAGGCCAACTCTAGCCGATCCCCTAAAATATAGAGGAGGATCTAGTCTAATAAATTTAGTGGAATAAACTTTTACTACTCTGTGGCCGCACCCACCCTATCCCCTAAACTTAGTGGAGTAAAATAAATTTCATAGGTTATGCGTCCTAGCCGCATGAACTTCAAACACTTCGCAATATGTACCATAAAATATTCAAATTTAAACATGCATAACGTAATCGTTAACAAGCATATAGTTTCATCATTGCGATTTTGAAATTAAATCATGCATAGTTCATCCAAAAGGCATCACTTGAAACACAATGTTTGGTCCAAAATCACCACAAAGGTAGCATGTGTATGTTGTGGGTCGAGCCAACCAATGGATGGGGCAGCCAGACGCACCACAGGAGTGTCCGTAAGGGTGGGCGAAGACGCTGCACGAAGCATCGAGCGTGGATGGGGTGCCGGAGTGGCCGTTGGTTTTCTAGCTCTCTTGGCGCCGGCTGGAGGGTGGCCGAGCATTGCCAGAGAGGCAGTCTTCGCCCTGGTGGCCTTTGCTGCGGTTGGAGCTGGTGCTTGTGGCCGGTGGAGGTTTTTCATCCCCAACTTTTTTTCCAGCGTGGGGGTAGTGTCCTGCAGCGACAAGCCGATGGTGGTGGCGGAAGCGTCTTGGCTATCCATTCCGGAGACAAGGCCAGTCATCACTGGAGACCACGGTGCATGGGGGCAACAGCGGCGGGAATGGCGGAGCCACGAGGGCAGGAGAAAGAGGCACACAACTTTTACTTGGAGACGTAAGCGCTAAGTATATTTAGGTGGCTTGGAGGGGGTTTTCGGCGAGGGAGTAAAAATTATCCTCCCTTATAGATTTTAGTAGTTCAGATAGGTACCTCATCTAAAAGCAGATACCACATGCAGGCATATGCTACAATTGGCACCAAATCATTACATATAACATATGCATGTCTAAAACAATACATGATTCCAAACTCTAAAGGTTCATGATAATTTAGTCTAGTTATTAGCACAACAATATCAAGTAATTTTGGTACCAGAATATAGGAGACATCTTGTATTGTGCGAGGGTACATACTGAGTGAACCAGAGTAAGAATCTGAGATATCAAATTTTAACAAGCTTTGAATTACTGTCAGGTATATTTGGCAACAAAGATCGATTGAGAACTCTAGCGTATATGGAAAACTATAGAATAATTACACTTTTATCATTGTCAGTACTAAGCGCATATTGCAAAAAATGTATTAGCGCTATCTTATTACTTATAGCTCTTTAGAAAAGAGCAACACCTCATATATTGATTAAATTAAAATATTGTTACAATCTTTCATTATAGGATATGCCATGAGGGCGGAACACTACTAACAAGAATCCCATCAGAAAAGTTATCAAAACTAAACTTTGCTAACTCATGCACCACCACATTTGCGTTCCAACTTATCTTAACAAATTTAAAACTTTGAAGAAGTTTTGTGATGCTCGGCGCTTCTTCAGATCAACAAGCGGAGGTCTGTCAAGGAGCTCATTTTCCAGGAAAAATCATACACAAAGGAACAATCAGTTACCAGAATAAACAAACAATATGTGATGAGTTATTCGAAGTTAATATTATATGTTTCTCAACCAATCAACACATCCGGGAAGTTTTCAAACGAAAATAAATCTCATGCAATTTATCGACAATCATCTGATACAAAAATATGTTCCTTAGTTCAAGGAATTCCATATTGGTTTGTAATTGTGACAATTATGTGCTTGGTTCTGGTGATCTTCCATCACATGGACTATTCTCTCTTCCTCTACCTTACTCTCATAAAATATACTGAAGGACTGTATGGTTTATTGCCTTTCCACTTCCTGTGAATGCAAGTTGAGTGTCAAGGACAAATCTTTTTGTTCTTTATCTGTAAATGAGAAAAATACCTCCTAGTATCCTCCCTCCACGTGCCCATAATAGCAATAGACGTTCGATGGCCAATGTCATTCATTGATACACTATGGTGTACCATGCAGATATACGTGTGTTTTCATTTATTTCAACATTTTGCTCACAAGATTCAGCACAATTTACACTAGAGCCCTTCATGAGAGGCCTATATATACCTTACGAATTCAAGCTTCTTCTTAAATTTTTAGAGTCATACTCCTTCAAGGCGAGCTAGGAAGAGGAATAAATAGTCTAAGAGCCTTGAGAATGGAAACACAGAGGAAGCCCTGAGCTATCCGTCTGCGCCTCTAGAACCAGAGGTGTATATCTGTCTTAGTGTTTCCCAATGCCTCCCATTCCTACTGTTCTTAAGTTCTCCTTCCCCTTCATTTTACCTCAGGAATATGTTTCCGTGGTGAAAGCTTAATAAATTTATGTATGTAATGTTTAGGTCATGAGGTCTTGAGAGCGAGTAGGGAAAAGAAAGCCATGAATATCTTAGAGCAATGGGCATGGGAACATGGAGGAAAGCCTAGACTTCTTGGCCTCTAAATTTAGGGACCAAGACTGTTTTGTATTTTCCCGATGCCTCTCATGCCTATTATTCTTAGATATTCCTTCCTTTTCCTATTTCCTTGCGTGATTATCTTAAAAATTGTGCACATTTTAGGTTTAGATGATGGGGACGTGAAGGCAAGTGGAAGAGGAAGAAAATGAGCATCTAAGAGCATTGGGCATGGGAACATGGAAGAAGGTGTCTAAACTAGTGTGTCTCTCTACAACTAGGCCAACCTTTTTCTTCGGAATTTTCTCAATGCCTCCGATGCTTGTTGTTCTCGGTTACTCCCTCCTCTCCCTTATGATGTGCAAAATTGTTGTGAAAGAAGTGACAATAGATATCTTCGTGACAATAGAATTGTTGTGAAACAAGAGGGACATCCACGCGCGCTCCTCCTCCGCCGCCCGCCTCGCCACGCCTCGTCACGACGCGCCGCGCCGCACCGCGCCGCGGGTTGCGGGAATGAGCCAAGCCGATATCAAATTTTTTGCCACGCACTACGGATATACCAAAGGTCACTCAGGAGCTAGATAGTTTTTGCTATAGTGGATATTGGAAACAAACGCTGCACCCTTCGGCTGCTAACTGTTCGTTTCGTCTCCCGCGTTCCCTTCGGCTCCCGGCGCAGCCTCTCGCCTCCTTCTCTTGCGCCTATAAAAGGGAGGTCGCTCCTCTCAGAGAGACACACCAGAACTCACTCTTCCTCTCGCCACCGGTTCCTGAACACTGCGTTGCTGCTATGATCTTCTTCATCCCGGCTTGCAGCGTGCACCGCACGTTGGGACAATAGGCCTCCGAAACCGCACCTCTTTGAGTCCTGTATGGGAGAAGGGTGATAAGGTTTTTGGGGAGCGCTCCGCGCGACTACTGACTTCTTCGTCACGGACGCCCCGGACTCCGACGACTACTTCCCTGACGACGACTACTTCCCCGACATCGACAACCTCCTCGGTGACATGGAGGACACCGACCCCAAGTCCAGTGCCTCTGCTCCTGCTGTTGTCCCGTACTTGTTCTTATTTTTCCTGTTAGAAGTCCTGCAACAGTTCCTTGTTCTAGTGTTTGCCCTAGACATGTTAGGCTCTACTTTATATATGCATCTTGATCTACTGTCTGCTCTAGAGATGATTGGTTCTAGCTCATATATGCAGATATTATTTTCTTTCTCTTTGTCAAATCGCATGCCTTGTTTTATCACTGCTGTACTAGTCATGCTTTATCTAGTATTTTTTTTAATAAAATCATTCGGTAAATTGCTCATATTTCCAACAGAGCCCATTAGGCCAAATTAAATAGCAGCTGGCTGAAATCATTATGGGAGCACCGTGCTATGATGTGTAGCGCTCTATGTAGGATTGGAAGAGTATTTGACAAATGAAAATGCTCAATACGGTGGATCCGATTGCTAAAGATGCTAGTGGGGTCTGAGGGGGCTGGAAAACTACACAGTTGTAATGTTTTTTTGCGGGGGCAGTTGTAATGGTTCTAATAAAACCATATATAACCAAATTACATTTGTGCATGCCCTCAATGCATCACCCCACGTGAACTTCATTGTTCACAATGTGACACTAGGACAATGGATGTCAATATGTGGTACACCAAATATCTCTATAAATTGTTCGACGATCCACACTTCCAAAGCAGAAATCTTGTAATCGTACACAAGGAGCACGAGCAGGGAAGACAAAGAAGTGGGTCTAAGAGGTGTAGGAATGGGTACATGAAGAAAATCAACTGTAATGCCTCCTCTAGTATTGGAGGGGAGAAATGGTCTGATGTTTCTGATGCCTCCCATTCCTATGGATCTTAGGCTCTATAACTGGCTTCTCCAGATCATCCTCCGGCGGTAGGGTGAAATTTGACTTCAGCTGAGTCCAAAGATTCTTTTTCTGCATCTCATTGACATAAGAGACCTCAGGGTCTTCGTTCTTAGGCTTATACCATTGCTGGATGCTGATCGGGATCTTGTCCCTAACCAGAACCCCGCACTGAGCAACAAATGCCTGCTTTGTCCGGTAGGGTTCAATCGGTTGGCCGTCGCGCGCGATTTGTATGATCTCAAACTTTTCATCCGAGCTCAACTTTTTCTTCAGGCCTAGTATCTTTCCCGAAGTTGTGCTCGATCCGGAGGGCTAGAAAAAAGAACAAAGACGAGAGTTAATTAATATGTGTACATACCAAAACAATGAATGCATCAATTAGCTAGTCAGCACAGGCTTAACTAATATATATACCTGGCCGGACTCGGTTTGGTGATCACCGGAGCCGTCCTCACGGTCTACTTCTTCACCCTCTCCTTCTTGCACCGACATTGGGTCATCGGAGCCATGTAAATCATAACCAGCTGCTTCTTCACCCTCTCCTTCCAGACCATCGTTGTCGTTGAGAAACATCGACGAGTAGACGGCATCACTTCCTTGTGCGATTATTTCCCTCAACAATGCTTCTTGTGCTTCGTCTCAGGGGGTGTCCATAGTTTCTACAAATATTTACAACATGGCAATTATTATTCAAACATGACAGATATATATGGATATATTAGTGGCAAATGTAGAACTAGCTAGCTAATCACAATAAGGAATCATATTAGTGGCCTCGACGCTGCTTCTCTAGGGTTTGGGGTGGCCTCGACAACGCTTCAAGGGTTAGGGGGTGGCCTCGAGAACGCTTCAAGGAGGGGGTAATATCGACCCCCATCCCCACGTGTTGAAGCTATCGGGAGGAGGTCGGCGTTGAACACTACATCTATGTCCCACAAGTGACGTGGGCATCGACGCCCGCGGTAGGGTAGAGGGTCGTGGATTGCCGAGCGGTCGAGGCTCAAGGGGTCGAGGATCGCCGAGGGGTCGGGAGGTTGCCTAGTGTCAAAGGATTCAACAAAATCATGTCTTCATCATTAGGCGAAAGTAACAGGTGCATGATGGTACGAAGCTCTCCAAAGTTATTTTGGAACGGAGTCCCAGATAGGATAATTCGCTTTTTGGTACAAAGTTCAGCAAGAACCTTCCGAATATCGTTATTTGAAAGGCCTTTGCTGAGATTCGTACAAAAAGGCAAATTATCCTATCCGGGACTCCATTCCAGAATAACTTTGGAGGACTTCGTACCATCATGCCATGGTTACTTCCGGCTAATGATGAAGCCATGGATTTCTTCAATACTTTGACACTATAGGAACCCTCGACCCTGAAACCTTCGACCCTTGACCCCTTAACGACCCTCGACCCTGAAACCTTTGACCCTTGACCCCTTAACGACCCTCGACCCTCTACCCTAGTTCCAGACCCTCGACCCCTCGGTGATCCTCGACACCCTCGTTATATCAACAACGACGCAACATACATATACATGGGAAAATAATGTTATCGGGGAGGGGGTATCGGTACCCCCCCCCTCGTGTCAAAGTTTCTTCTTTCTCCTCTATTCCTTTCTTTCTTCTTCTCCTCTTCTTTTTCTTCTTATCCCTCGAGAAAGGAAAATAAGGAAAAAGGAAGAAAAGAGGAAGAAGGAAGAAGGAAGAAGAAGAAGAAAAAGAAGAAAAAAAAAGAGGAGAAGAAGAAAAGAATAGAGGAGAAGAATTTTTTTTTTCTGTTTTTTCTTCTTCTCCTCTATTCCTTTCTTCTTCTCCTCTTCTTTTTCTTCTTTTTTCTTCTTCTTATTTATTTCTCCTCTTCTTCCTCTCCCCTCTTCTTCTCCTTTCTTCCTCTTCTTATTTCCTTTTTCCTCTCATTCTTTTTCTTCTTCTTCCTTCTTAAAAATACATGAAGTAGTATTGCCTAATTCATTGTTCATATGAATATACAAACATTTGCATATTTACAATAATTAATATCACCAAAAAAATCTATGAACAGAAAAAAAATCCTAATTTTTCTAAAAAACTATCTTTTGCATTGTTCACATACACATATACATTATAGCCACATACACATATACATCACATATGAACAAAAAA
>NC_057807.1:16888169-16889031 GCF_018294505.1 Triticum aestivum | reverse complement strand
CGGCGAGCACGGGACAGGGGCGCGGGGCGACGGCGACGGCGAGCACGGGCAGCCTGGCGGCATCGTCGGGGCGAGCTCGGGTAGCCTGGCGGCGGCGTCGGGGCGGGGAACTGGCGATGAAATCTGAAAAAACACCGAGTCTTTGCTTATATAGAAAAGGCTTTGGTCCCGGTTCGTGCCACGACCCGGGACTAATGACCACCTTTAGTCCCGCTTGGTGCCACCAACCGGGACCAAAGGCCAATTTTCAGGAGCCCAAAGGGCGGGAAGCGGCGGCCTTTGGTCCCGGTAGGTGGCACGAACCGGGACTAAAGGGTGGCATTAGTCCCGGGTAGTGGCACCAACCGGGACTAATGCACCCCTTTAGTCCTGGTTGGTGCCACCAACCGGGACCAAAGGCCTTGTGCTGCCCCGCGCCGAAAAGTTTAGTCCCACCTCGCTAGTTGAGAGAGCTCGAGAGTGGTTTATAAGCGCTGCTGCGCCCACCCTCTCGAGCTCCTCTCAACTGCAGGCTTTCGGGCCTGACCGTGCAATCTGTGCCTGTGGGCCTACTGGGCCTCCCGCGGGCCTGAATCCTGGCCCATGGTAGGGTTTCTAGTCGTATTCAGGCCGTGGGGGCCCAGTAGGTGGCACTTTTTTTGTTTTTTTGTTTTCTTTGTTGCTTTATTTATTTTATTTTGTTTCTACTTACAACAAAATACTTATTGTTGCTATTTTTATTATTTTTCAATTTTTTTGTTGTATTTTCTGCATTATTTATTTTTTGTTGTTTTTTGCTTTATTTTTTTAATTCTTTTTGCTTTTAGTTTTAGAAAAATTATAAACTTTCTGTTAGTGCCATTAGTTTTCAAATTTGAAAACA
>NC_057807.1:16882695-16887878 GCF_018294505.1 Triticum aestivum | reverse complement strand
TTTTCAAGTTTTTTTGTTTTGTTTTCTGCATTATTTATTTTCTTTTGGTTTTTTGCTTTATTTTTTAATTCTTTTTGCTTTTAGGTCAGCAAAATTATAAACTTTCTGTTTGTGCCATTAGTTTTCTTTGAAATTTGTGTGAATCACAAGTTTGTGAGCTCAACAAGGCGTGTAGAGGGACGGGCTTATAAACCGGTGTGAGCGCCCTTCGGTTGGCGAGGTTTTCAAATTCATAGTTTTCAAATGAACTCTGAAAAAGTTGGCATAGCATGTGCATGTACAAAACGGATAATGATATCATACTCGTCTGTTACAAAGTTGGCATGGTATCATCATAATAGTTGCGGGAGTTAGTCTTCACTTTTTCTTCGCTTGTGTTGTTTGCTTATTGCGCCGTAACCATGGATAATCTTCATCGTTTATCAGGATGCTTGGGTCAGCCTTGACTTTGAAGGGGGGAATTTCATGAAACTTTTCATACTCTTCAGACATGTCTGTCTTGCCCTCCACTCCCAGGATGTCCCTTTTTCCTGAAAGAACTATGTGGCGCTTTGGCTCATTGTATGATGTATTCGCTTCCTTATCTTTTCTTTTTCTCAGTCTGGTAGACATGTCCTTCACATAGATAACCCGTGCCACATCATTGGCTAGGACGAACGGTTCGTCGGTGTACCCAAGATTTTTCAGATCCACTGTTGTCATTCCGTACTGTGGGTCTACCTGTACCCCGCCTCCTGACAGATTGACCCACTTGCACTTAAACAAAGGGACCTTAAAATCTACTCCGTAGTCAAGTTCCCATATGTCTACTATGTAACCATAATATGTGTCATTTCCATTGTTGGTTGCTGCATCAAAGCGGACACCACAGTTTTGGTTGGTGCTCTTTTCATCTTGGTCAATCGTGTAAAATATATTCCCATTTATCTCGTATCCTTTCCAAATCATTACAGTCGAAGATGGTCCCCTGGACAACAAGTACAGCTCATCACAAACAGTGTTGTCACCTCTGAGACGTGTTTCCAACCAACTGCTGGAAGTCCTGATGTGTTCACATGTAATCCAGTCGTCGCACTGCTCCGGGTGTTTGGAGCGCAGACTGTTCTTGTGTTCATCGACATACGGGGTCACCAAGGTAGAGTTCTGTAGAACTGTGTAGTGTGCTTGAGACCAAGAATATCCGTCCCTGCATATTATTGAGTCCCTTCCAAGCGTGCCTTTTCCAGTCAGTCTCCCCTCATACTGTGATTTAGGGAGACCTATCTTCTTAAGGCCAGGAATGAAGTCAACACAAAACCCGATGACATCCTCTGTTTGATGGCCCATGGAGATGCTTCCTTGTGGCCTAGCGCAGTTATGAACATATTTCTTTAGGCCTCCCATGAACCTCTCAAAGGGGTACATATTGTGTAGAAATACGGGCCCCAGAATGACAATCTCGTCGGCTAGATGAACTAGGACGTGCGTCATGATATTGAAGAAGGATGGTGGGAACACCAGCTCGAAACTGACAAGACATTGCGCCACATCACTCCTTAGCGTTGGTACGATTTCTGGATCGATCACCTTCTGAGATATTGCATTGAGGAATGCACATAGCTTCACAATGGCTAATCGGACGTTTTTCGGTAGAAGCCCCCTCAATGCAACCGGAAGCAGTTGCGTCATAATCACGTGGCAGTCATGAGACTTTAGGTTCTGGAACTTTTTCTCTGGCATATTTGTTATTCCCTTTATATTTGACGAGAAGCCAGTCGGGACCTTCATACTGAGCAGGCATTGAAAGAATATTTCTTTCTCTTCTTTCGTAAGAGCATAGCTGGCAGGACCTTCATACTGCTTCGGAGGCATGCCCTCTTTTTCGCGCAAGCGTTGCAGGTCCTCTCGTGCCTCAGGTGTATCTTTTCTCTTCCCATACACGCCCAAGAAGCCTAGCAGGTTCACGCAAAGGTTCTTCGTCACGTGCATCACGTCGATCGAAGAGCGGACCTCTAGGTCTTTCCAGTAGGGTAGGTCCCAAAATATAGATTTCTTCTTCCACATGGGTGCGTGATTCTCAGCGTCATTCGGAACAGCTAGTCCACCGGGACCCTTTCCAAAGATTACGTGTAAATCATTGACCATAGCAAGTACATGATCACCGGTACGCATGGCGGGCTTCTTTCTGTGATCTGCCTCACCTTTGAAATGCTTGCCTTTCTTTCGACATTGATGGTTGGTCGGAAGAAATCGACGATGGCCCAGGTAAACATTCTTCCTGCAGCTTCCCAGGTATATACTATCGGTGTCAAGTAAACAGTGCGTGCATGCGTGGTATCCCTTGTTTGTCTGTCCTGAAAGGTTACTGAGAGCGGGCCAATCGTTGATGGTCACGAACAGCAACGCCTTTAGGTCAAATTCCTCCTTTTTGTGCTTATCCCACGTACATACACCGTTTCCATTCCACAGCTATAAAAGTTCTTCAACTAATGGCCTTAGGTACAGATCAATGTCGTTGCCGGGTTGCTTAGGGCCTTGGATGAGAACTGGCATCATAATGAACTTCCGCTTCATGCACACCCAGGGAGGAAGGTTATACATACATAGAGTCACGGGCCAGGTGCTGTGATTGCTGCTCTGCTCCCCGAAAGGATTAATGTCATCCGCGCTTAAAGCAAACCATATGTTCCTTGGGTCCTTCGCAAACTCATCCCAGTACTTTCTCTCAATTTTTCTCCACCGTGACCCGTCAGCGGGTGCTCTCAACTTCCCGTCTTTCTTACGGTCCTCACTGTGCCATCGCATCAACTTGGCATGCTCTCCGTTTCTGAACAGAGTTTCAACCGTGGTATTATAGGAGCATACCACATCACCTTCGCAGGAACCCTCTTCCTGGGAGGCTCGCCGTCAACATCACCAGGGTCATCTCGTCTGATCTTATACCGCAATGCACCGCATACCGGGCATGCGTTCAGATCCTTGTAGGCACCGCGGTAGAGGATGCAGTCATTAGGGCATGCATGCATCTTCTCCACCTCCAATCCTAGAGGGCATATGACCTTCTTTGCTGCGTATGTACTGTCGGGCAATTCGTTATCCTTTGGAAGCTTCTTCTTCATTATTTTCAGTAGCTTCTCAAATCCTTAATCAGGCACAGCATTCTCTGCCTTCCACTGCAACAATTCGAGTACGGTACCGAGCTTTGTGTTGCCATCTTCGCAATTGGGGTACAACCCCTTTTTGTGATCCTCTAACATGCGATCGAACTTCAGCTTCTCCTTTTGACTTTCGCATTGTGTCGTTGCATCGACAATGACCCGGCGGAGATCATCATCATCGGGCACATCGTCTGGTTCCTCTTGATCTTCAGCAGCTTCGCCCGTTGCAGCACCATCGTGCACATCGTCTGGTGCATCTTGATGTTCAGTAGCATCACCGTATTCAGGGGGCACATAGTTGTCATCGTACTCTTCTTCCTCGCCGTCTTCCATCATAACCCCTATTTCTCCGTGCCTCGTCCAAACATTATAGTGTGGCATGAAATCCTTGTAAAGGAGGTGGGTGTGAAGGATTTTCCGGTCAGAGTAAGACTTCGTATTCCCACATATAGGGCATGGACAACACATAAAACCATTCTGCTTGTTTGCCTCAGCCACTTCGAGAAAATCATGCACGCCCTTAATGTACTCGGAGGTGTGTCTGTCACCGTACATCCATTGCCGGTTCATCTGCGTGCATTATATATAATTAAGTGTGTCAAAAATCATTACAGAACATCATGAATAGATAATTAAGTGACCAAATTAATAGAAGTTCATCATCACATAAAAACCAAAGTACATACATAGTTCTCATCTAACAACATAAAGCTCTGCAGAGCATCTAAATTAATTAAACCATACATTGAAACTATGTAAAACATTTCAATGCGAAAACAAATGCTATCATAATCGCAACCAAGGTAACAACTAATCCAACGGCATAATGATACCAAGCCTCGGTATGAATGGCATATTTTCTAATCTTTCTCATCTTCAAGCGCATTGCATCCATCTTGATCTTGTGATCATCGACGACATCCGCAACATGCAACTCCAATATCTTCTTCTCCTCCTCAAGTTTTTTTATTTTTTCCTTGAAGAAATTGTTTTCAACTAAATTTAACCTCTCGACAATAGGGTCGGTTGGAATTTACGGTTCAACAACCTCCTAGATAAATAAAATCTATGTCACGTTGGTCGGCATAATTTTCATAAACAATAAATGAACCAATAGTTATGAAAAGATAATATATACCACATCCGAATCATAGACAGGACGAGGGCCGACGGGGGCGGATACCAAAACCATCGAACTATGTAAGATGCAATAATAAAAGTAAGAAAATAATACAAGTAAGAATATTTTTCCTTTCAGAAAGAAGATAAGAACAAGAGGCTCACCACGGTGGTGCTGGCGATGAGATCGGCGCGGGTGATCGACGGCGGTGAAGACGGGGACGGGGCGTGATGGACCGCTAAACCTAGACAAATATTGAGGAAAATAGAGGTTGGAGGTCGAGCTTGGAGAGGAGAAAGCTTAAGTAGTGTGGGTCGGGCATTTCATCGAACACCTCATGTGCTATGGAGGTGAGCTAGAGCACCACAAAGCGCCCCCTCGCCGGCAAGAGAAAAACAGAGCACTGGAGTGCTCTGCTCGCGAGCGAGGGGGTATATATAGGCAGCACTATTGGTCCCGGTTCGTAGCATGAACCGGGACTAACGGGTAGCCATTGGTCCCGGTTCATGCCACCAACCGGGACCAATAGTGGTGGGCCAGGAGCCAGGCCCATTGGTCCCGGTTCGTCTCACCAACCGGGACCAAAAGGTCCGGACGAACCGGGATCAATGGCCCACGTGGCCCAGCCGGCCCCCTGGGCTCACGAACCGGGGCAAATAGCTCCATTGGTCCCGGTTCCGGATTGAACCGGGACTAATGGGCTGAACTAGCTCAGGCCATTGCCCCCTTTTCTACTAGTGGACGTAGGTGGGGGAGTTGTTTGGGGGAGAGAGAAGGTCGTGGGATGGCTTGTGGTGCGAGGTAGAAGACAAGAGCGTGGGGTGGGTGTTGATCTGATGAAAGGATAAGGTGGGCTGCGTGTGTGTGCATGTGGTTCGGGTGGGTTTTTGCTGCGGTTGTTTTGTGTTAGCAGAATAAGACGTTTC
>NC_057807.1:16839737-16882035 GCF_018294505.1 Triticum aestivum | reverse complement strand
ATATACTATATATAAGATACTCGAAAGTGAGTTACATGAAAAAAAATTCAAGTTGGCTCATGGTTTTTATTATATTTGTGAAATACGTTCATATTTGTACGTAAAAGTGAGCATACTCAAAATACGATACATACTATCAAAAAAATAGTATATATACTACCTAAATATACTTATATACTACAGACTACACGTACATACTCTCCAATTTGATAGATATTACATACAACATACAAAACTCAAGTGGTGGTAACTACCACTGATGGTAGATAATATTTGTCATATATATATATATATATATATATATATATCTTTCTTGTTTCTTTCAAACAATAGAATATTTGACCTTGAAACTTTGCAGGTCAATGATACACAACTGGCATTCTTGTGCATAAAATGTTTCCATCTTTTTATGAAACATAAATTTTTCAAAATTCAAATTTTAAATAAGTTCCATCATTTTAAAATATTTCAGCCGCTCAAAATTCCGAAAAGATTTCTGCATGTGGTACTGGTAGTACTAGTGTGATGTTGTTTTGCAATGTTTCAAGTTCAAATGTTCTTTTATTTGGGAGAAACAAAAAAAATAGAAGTTTGTCACAACTTTCTCAGATTAAAACTCCTCGCAATTCTCAAAGATCGATGAAGGTAGCTTGTGATCGGGTGGGAAGTAAAGAATTAGGAGAGGTTGGTAGCTATGTGCATTAAGGATATCATAAGGGCATCATCTGCAGATCACAGAGCCACATCAAGAAGGAAGCAGAAACTTTTATTTTATTTTAACAGTGGCAAGGTATTTTTTATAGATAAGGTTTTTGGTAGATTTTTAATATGTTTTTTAAGCTGTTGTCATGGGAAGAGAAAAACCAAAAGGTTTTATGTTACATAATGGCAAAAGTGGGTAATTTGCCCAAAATTATATTTCTATTAGTAAGATCAGTGGGTCGTGATTTACTGATGTATCAAATAGACGGTTACATGTTACTGATTTTTGTAGGATTTTCTAATCTATTTCTCTTTTTTATGGTTGGCCCATAATGTACTTTTAATTATTATACTCATCTAAAGGACGCTGGAGTATTTGCCTCCATGGGCTCTCCACGGGTGAAGAGCACGTCTGAGTTGTCCCTTGCTCGGTGGCATGCGCAGGGACTACTTGGTGGGTGCTCCGAGCCATCTGATCTTCCCGGACGGCTCGGATCCAGGCGACACTGCTGGGCGGTCCATGACGGATGGACCATCTAGCGTGCCGGGGGCCACCGCCACTGGCGGTTCCCCTCGTGCCCACTAGTGAGAGACCGTGCGCTTTCTTGCGCGCAAAGCCATGCATTTGCCCACCTTGCGGCGTGTATGCTCCGCACCGGGCTGGTCCTGTTGCAACGGGTGTGGGTTCGTTGCGGTCGCGACTGGCGCTTGGGGCTTGTTTTGGCATGTAACATTGTCCCCACGTGCCGCTTGGGGCTTGTTTTGGCATGTATCATTGTCCCCCCACAGGCACGTGTGTGGAGTGTGCACTGCTTGTTCTGTCTTTGCATCCAGCCAGTTGTGCGCCGGCTCTACGTCCAGTCAGCTATGTGTCGCCCATTCAGCCCGCCATTCGAATGCCAGTTTAGCCGGCTGTGTGGACGCGCAGTCATTCGGTTGTGCGAGATGTGTGGCATGGTGGACAGTCATGTATCTGGATAAGGTTGCCATGACGGTTTTCCATGGTCCCTTCGCATACTGTACGGAATACGAACGCTGCTAGATCGAGACCTAACAGCGGCATGCGCTCATCGAACGTTGCTAGTTTCTACCTTTACTAGCGGAGTTTGACCCAGGCGCTGCTAGAATCCTATTACCAGCGACGTCCTACTAGTAGCGCGCCGACAAAACACTGCCAGCAAGCACTTACACGCGTTGATAATTAGGGGGTCATGTACTAGTGCCTAGTTCAAGACATTCCATAGTGGTCTGTAATTTTGACATTTATTTGCTTAATTCTGGTGATATTCTCTCTTTGTCCACCTTGCTCTCGTAAAATACACTGAAGGACCATATGGTTTATTAACTTCCAACTTGTTGCAAATGCAAGTTCAGGGTCAAGGAAAAATCTTTTTCTCTTAAGCTATGGATGAGAAAAGATCTCCCAAAATCCTCCCTCCATGTGCCCATATTAGCAATAGATGTTACATGGCTCAATGTCATTCAATGATACACTATGGTGCACCATGCAGATATGCATGTGTTTTCATTGATTTCAGTATCCCCCTTACAAAGTTGAGCACAGTTTACACTCTAGATCACTTCATAAGAGGCCTATATATACCTCACAAGTTCAAGCTTCTTTCTGTGTAATACTCCTTCAATATGACCTAGGAAGAGGAAGAAATAGTTGAAGAGCGGAGAGAAGGGGAACACGGAGGAAACTCTAGAAACAGAGGTGGATATCTTTGTCAGTGCTTACCCTTGCCTCCCATTCCAATTGTTCTTAGGTTCCCCTTTCCCTTCCTTTTACCTCATGAGGAAGTGTTTCCATGATGAAAGCTTAGTAAATTGTAAGGCTTAAATCGTGAGGCCTTGAGAGAGAGTATCTCAGAGCGGTGGGCATGGGAATATGGAGGAAAGCCTAGATTTCTTGGCCACTTAATTTAGGAGCAAAGATTGTTTTGTGTTTTCCTGATGCCTCCCATGCCTATTGTTCTTAGGTATTCCTTTCTTTTCCTATTTGCTTGTGTAATTATTTAAAAAAAATGTCTGCATTTGGATTTAGATGGTGGGGAAGTGATGGCAAATCAGGAAGAGGAAGAAGTGAACATCTAAGAGCAGTGGGCATGGGAACATGGAGGAAGTCCTAAACTAGTGTGTCCCTGTCCAAATAGGGTCCAATATTTGTTTTGGAACTTTCCCGATGCCTCCCATGCCTAATGTTCTTAGGTGTTCCTTCCTCTCCCTTATGATCTGCAAAAAAATTGTGAACGGAGTGACAATATACATCTTTGTGGCTTTAGTTTTAGTTCCTGGTGTTTTACTTGTATTGCTTTGTTCCTTTCACTGGTTTTGTGACAACGTAGGTTCCTTTTTCAAGCAATGGGCATGAGAACATGGACGAAATCCTAGACTTGATCTTGGCCTCTAAATTTAGGGTCCAAGATTGTTTTGCGTTTTCCTCATGCATCCCGTGCCCCTAGATTAAGCATGTTCTAACTTGAATAGATGTATTGATTTGCTTGTCAAGATTTGATTTCTTGTCGGAACTATTGTTCCTTGGAGTAAACATGGCACATGCTTTGCTTATGTAATTTCAATAGGAATTTATCAATATCGGTTGTCTGTGTGATGCAACTTGATTTGCCGTTGAGTATTTTGTTGGCCCGATCCTTCACATTACTCAATGAAATAGGAAGGACACATCGACGAACGACCGTCACAATAATAGCGTATGCAAAAGTAGTAGAACGATTCTTCGGGTCAACCAATATGCAAGAAGATCAAAGAATAAAAAAACAATTGGAATCAATTCGATCGAACCGTCCGCGTAGTAGCAACTAAATCTCTCATATATTAGCAAATGAACACATATATTTGGCGTGCCCAAACATATTATATTTTCCTCAACTCCGATCATAACAAAATTGTGCCTTACATGGTCGTACCCAACCTCTTTTAGAGGCGACCCAAACATAAGCAAACCGACTATGGAACACTCTCTTTCTCTCTTCTATCCAAACTAATCAAGGTGATTCGGCCATGTTGATTACATAGGATCTTCTTATCTTACCTAACAAAACTAGATAGACTAACGAATAATCTGACTAGTACTCCATGCAGGCGACCTTCTGACTCCAAAAAACTAAAGGACCCCAATAAAGAACATACATTCGATCCGGGTGGCTCTCAGATCGAACGAAATGTTCCCTGCAAACCATCGAATTGATCGAATGAAAACGTTCGATGTGGTAGCGACTCCAGGTCAAACGGAAACTTATCCTCCTGCACCGATCGGATCAAAGCCTTATGGATTAAACTCCACGTGTTAAAAACACCAAGACCCGATAAACTTGACTGCACACATGAAGCAATATGAATTGTTACATGACCAATTTGACCTCTTCTTTCTTTGGTTCTATTGATGGGGGCTCGATACAAAAAGCGCCAACCTGCAATGTATATGGAATAGTATGGTCTATGGTTATATCACTGTGCTTGTTTGTGATTAGAATGAAAATCTGTGAGATGTTAGTTGGAGGTTCCTTGTCAACCAGGTCATGAAGTGCTATGCTTGTGGAAAGTTTGTGCACATATGTGACATGTCACCTAGTCACTCCTAATAAGAATCCAATAGAATGGTTCCCTTTCCTTACCCTTCTTATAAATGCAACACCCGGGGTTAGACTATTTTTACATTGAGTGTTATGTGTCCATGCCATCATTGACTCCAATGCTATATGGTGCACCATGCAGTAGGTGAATTGATTTAGTTGCTTTACTGATAGAGTGTGTGTGCATCATAGAGCAATGCAGTAGAGGCCTACTTCAGAACATTGTTCAATAGTATTATCTATCTATTTTTAAAGATGTGTAGTTCAAGGGCTCAAGAGTGAGCAGAGAAGAGGAAGAGAGAGACTCCAAGAGCATTGGGAATAGGATCAAAGAGGGGAGTCTAGAGCTCGATTTCTCCTCCATTATCAGAGGTAGAAATTTGCTTTGTGTTCTCCCAACGCCTCATATTCCTATCGATCCTAGGCACTCCTTCCTCTTTTTTTTGGCTTGCCTAAATATTTTGATAGGAGAAGATGGAAACTACGAGTGCATATGATGTTTTAGATGATAAAGCGGTGGAAGTGAGTCGGGGAGAGGGAGAAAAGAGGGTCCGAGAGTGGTGGTCATGGGAACATGGAGGAAATCCAAAATTCCTGTCGAATGGCGGAGCTAGGATTTTCGACATGGGTATGCAGAGTTTGATTTATATGCACAACGATGTAAGATATAAGAAATTCATAATAATGACAATGAAACTATACATTGTTCTTTGTAGCAACAATGTGGCCAGTAAATTAGTTACATTGCAAGAACAAGGAGAACCATAATATGATTTTATGATCGCCCTTTTGAAAATGGGAAATGATCGTGTTTTCCTATAATTGCATGAAGAATTTAAGCTCAAGTAAAGTAACAAGAAATCATATAAGTATTGTTACCCTGATTTTTGTTGTTATGTCTTATTCCTCACACAATTCATTGAAGAAAACATATTAATCAAACAAGTATTAAGGAATGAAGAAAAGCATCTATTCCTGATTAACAATTCCAAGAAAGAAAGATTAAAATAAACAAATAAACATAGCCCGCTCACAAATTATAATCAGACGATGGGCGAAATTGCATACGCCCGCCGTTGGCAACTTGCCTGCTAGACAGTGGATACGTCGTGCATGTCGTATCTCTCCCGAGCGCGTACTGCGGTGGATGTGGATGGTTCATCAATCGTCGGCAAGTGGCAGGTGGCGGCCTAATTGGTGACGATCCACGATGAATGGTGTGGCAGTTGCTTCTGATGGCTGATGCGGGCATGTCGTGATGCCCTAGTTTTACGATGCGACAATTCAATTAGCGGAATCGCACATCGACGAAATGCGCTGGATCCTAGTCTGACGTTTCTCCTCGGCTTTGATCATTCTCTTCTTCATTTTTCATGTCTTTTTTTAACACAGTACAAACGCAAACACTCATACATACGCGCATACACTCACCTCTATGAACGCACACACACACACCCTACCCCTATAAGCACCTTCGAGAGACTGAGTCGGCATATCATCTTGAGAAAATGTATTGCTGGAAATCCTGAAATAAATTCAGGAATAATGCGAGCACCAGGACTTGAACCCTGATGGGCTGGGGATACCACTGCCCCTCTAACCATCCAACCACAGGTTGGCTCTCTCATTTCTCATGTCTTGTACGTATAACTAGGCTGCCATATGCTATATAAATCCATATAAGAGCTTAGGCCAACTCTAGCCGATCCCCTAAAATATAGAGGAGGATCTAGTCTAATAAATTTAGCGGAATAAACTTTTACTACTCTGTGGCCGCACCTACCCTATCCCCTAAACTTAGTGGAGTAAAATAAATTTCATAGGTTATGCGTCCTAGCCGCATGAACTTCAAACACTTCGCAATATGTACCATAAAATATTCAAATTTAAACATGCATAACGTAATCGTTAACAAGCATATAGTTTCATCATTGCGATTTTGAAATTAAATCATGCATAGTTCATCCAAAAGGCATCACTTGAAACACAATGTTTGGTCCAAAATCACCACAAAGGGAGCATGTGTATGTTGTGGGTCGAGCCAACCAATGGATGGGGCAGCCAGACGCACCACAGGAGTGTCCGTAGGGGTGGGCGAAGACGCTGCACGAAGCATCAAGCGTGGATGGGGTGCCGGAGTGGCCGTTGGTTTTCTAGCTCTCTTGGCGCCGGCTGGAGGGTGGCCGAGCATTGCCAGAGAGGCAGTCTTCGCCCAGGTGGCCTTTGCTGCGGTTGGAGCTGGTGCTTGTGGCCGGTGGAGGTTTTTCATCCCCAACTTTTTTTCAAGCGTGGGGGTAGTGTCCTGCAGCGACAAGCCGATGGCGGTGGCGGAAGCGTCTTGGCTATCCATTCCGGCGACAAGGCCAGTCATCACTGGAGACCACGGTGCATGGGGGCAACAGCAGCGGGAATGGCGGCCACGAGGGCAGGAGAAAGAGGCACACAACTTTTACTTGGAGACGTAAGCGCTAAGTATATTTAGGCGGCTTGGAGGGGGTTTTCGGCGAGGGAGTAAAAATTATCCTCCCTTATAGATTTTAGTAGTTCAGATAGGTACCTCATCTAAAAGCAGATACCACATGCAGGCATATGCTACAATTGGCACCAAATCATTACATATAACATATGCATGTCTAAAACAATACATGATTCCAAACTCTAAAGGTTCATGATAATTTAGTCTAGTTATTAGCACAACAATATCAAGTAATGTTGGTACCAGAATATAGGAGACATCTTGTATCGTGCGAGGGTACATACTGAGTGAACCAGAGTAAGAATCTGAGATATCAAATTTTAACAAGATTTGAATTACTGTCAGGTATATTTGGCAACAAAGATCGATTGAAAACTCTAGCGTATATGGAAAACTATAGAATAATTACACTTTTATCATTGTCAGTACTAAGTGCATATTGCAAAAAATGTATTAGCGCTATCTTATTACTTATAGCTCTTTAGAAAAGAGCAACACCTCATATATTGATTAAATTAAAATATTGTTACAATCTTTCATTATAGGATACGCCATGAGGGCGGAACACTACTAACAAGAATCCCATCAGAAAAGTTATCAAAACTAAACTTTGCTAACTCATGCACCACCACATTTGCGTTCCTACTTATCTTAACAAATTTAAAACTTTGAAGAATTTTGTGATGCTCGGCGCTTCTTCAGATCAACAAGCGGAGGTCTGTCAAGGAGCTCATTTTCCAGGAAAAATCATACACAAAGGAACAATCAGTTACCAGAATAAACAATCAATATCCGATGAGTTATTCGAAGTTAATATTATATGTTTCTCAACCAATCAACACATCCAGGAAGTTTTCAAACGAAAATAAATCTCATGCAATTTATCGACAATCATCTGATACAAAAATATGTTCCTTAGTTCAAGGAATTCCATATTGGTTTGTAATTGTGACAATTATTTGCTTGGTTCTGGTGATCTTCCATCACATGGACTATTCTCTCTTCATCTACCTTACTCTCATAAAATATACTGAAGGACTGTATGGTTTATTGCCTTTCCACTTCCTGTGAATGCAAGTTGAGTGTCAAGGACAAATCTTTTTGTTCTTTATCTGTAAATGAGAAAAATACCTCCTAGTATCCTCCCTCCACGTGCCCATAATAGCAATAGACGTTCGATGGCCAATGTCATTCATTGATACACTATGGTGTACCATGCAGATATACGTGTGTTTTCATTTATTTCAACATTTTGCTCACAAGATTCAGCACAATTTACACTAGAGCCCTTCATGAGAGGCCTATATATACCTTACGCATTCAAGCTTCTTCTTAAATTTTTAGAGTCATACTCCTTCAAGGTGAGCTAGGAAGAGGAATAAATAGTCTAAGAGCCTTGAGAATGGAAACAGAGAGGAAGCCCTGAGCTATCCGTCTGCGCCTCTAGAACCAGAGGTGTATATCTGTCTTAGTGTTTCCCAATGCCTCCCATTCCTACTGTTCTTAAGTTCTCCTTCCCCTTCATTTTACCTCTGGAAAATGTTTCCGTGGTGAAAGCTTAATAAATTTATGTATGTAATGTTTAGGTCATGAGGTCTTGAGAGCGAGTAGGGAAAAGAAAGCCATGAGTATCTTAGAGCAATGGGCATGGGAACATGGAGGAAAGCCTAGACTTCTTGGCCTCTAAATTTAGGGACTAAGACTGTTTTGTATTTTCCCGATGCCTCTCATGCCTATTATTCTTAGATATTCCTTCCTTTTCCTATTTCCTTGCGTGATTATCTTAAAAATTGTGCACATTTTAGGTTTAGATGATGGGGACGTGAAGGCAAGTGGAAGAGGAAGAAAATGAGCATCTAAGAGCATTGGGCATGGGAACATGGAAGAAGGTGTCTAAACTAGTGTGTCTCTCTACAACTAGGCCAACCTTTTTCTTCGGAATTTTCTCAATGCCTCCCATGCCTGTTGTTCTCGGTTACTCCCTCCTCTCCCTTATGATGTGCAAAATTGTTGTGAAAGAAGTGACAATAGATATCTTTGTGACAATAGAATTGTTGTGAAACAAGAGGGACATCCACGCGCGCTCCTCCTCCGCCGCCCGCCTCGTCACGACGCGCCGCGCCGCGCCGCGCCACGGGTTGCGGGAATGAGCCAAGCCGATATCAAAATTTTTGCCACGCACTACGGATATACGAAAGGTCACTCAGGAGCTAGAAAGTTTTTGCTGTAGTGGATATTGAAAACAAACGCTGCACCCTTCGGCTGCTAACTGTTCGTTTCGTCTCCCGCGTTCCCTTCGGCTTCCGGTGCAGCCTCTCGCCTCCTTCTCTTGCGCCTATAAAAGGGAGGTCGCTCCTCTCAGAGAGACACACCAGAACTCACTCTTCCTCTCGCAACCAGTTCCTGAACACTGCGTTGCTGCTATGATCTTCCTCATCCCGGCTTGCAGCGTGCACCGCACGTCGGGACAGTAGGCCTCCGAAACCGCACCTCTTTGAGTCCTGTATGGGAGAAGGGTGATAAGGTTTTTGGGGAGCGCTCCGCGCGACTACTGACTTCTTCGTCACGGACGCCCCGGACTCCGACGACTACTTCCCTGACGACGACTACTTCCCCGACATCGACAACCTCCTCGGTGACATGGAGGACACCGACCCCAAATCCAGTGCCTCTGCTCCTGCTGTTGTCCCGTACTTGTTCTTATTTTTCCTGTTAGAAGTCCTGCAACAGTTCCTTGTTCTAGTGTTTGCCCTAGACATGTTAAGCTCTACTTTATATATGCATCTTGATCTACTGTCTGCTCTAGAGATGATCGGTTCTAGCTCATATATGCAGATATTATTTTCTTTCTCGTTGTCAAATCGCATGCCTTGTTTTATCACTGCTGTACTAGTCATGCTTTATCTAGTATTTTTTTAAATGAAATCATTCGGTAAATTGCTCATATTTCCAACAGAGCCCATTAGGCCAAATTAAATAGCAGCTGGCTGAAATCATTATGGGAGCACCGTGCTATGATGTGTAGCGCTCTATGTAGGATTGGAAGAGTATTTGACAAATGAAAATGCTCAATACGGTGGATCCGATTGCTAAAGATGCTAGTGGGGTCTGAGGGGGCTGGAAAACTACACAGTTGTAATGTTTTTTTTGCGGGGGCAGTTGTAATGGTTCTAATAAAACCATATATAACCAACTTACATTTGTGCATGCCCTCAATGCATCACCCCACGTGAACTTCATTGTTCACAACGTGACACTAGGACAATGGATGCCAATATGTGGTACACCAAATACCTCTATAAATTGTTCGACGATCCACACTTCCAAATCAGAAATCTTGTAATCGTACACAAGGAGCACGAGCAGGGAAGAGAAAGAAGTGGGTCTAAGAAGTGTAGGAATGGGAACATGAAGAAAATCAACTGTAATGCCTCCTCTAGTATTGGAGGGGAGAAATGGTCTGATGTTTCTGATGCCTCCCATTCCTATGGATCTTAGGTTCTCCTTCCTCTTACTTTTTGCTCGTATAATTTACTTGGTTAAAAAATAGTTCTCCCTGCAAAAGAAAGAAAGATAACAAACAATCCTACATGGATGGTTGTGAGGGGTCTCAATAGTGAGTCGGAAGGAGGAAATTTAGAATCAACAAAAAAGGAAAACTATAATTCTTTTTCATCCACTACAATTTCGAGTAGAGATATAACATTGTATTTTCCCTAATGCATGTCACATTCATAATGTTGTTAGATGCTCCTTCTCTTCCTTTTGGCTTGCACATATACATGTACACCATCTTTAATACTGCGATTAAGGCTGTTCAATACCGCTTTTGATTAACCCATGAAATCAGTTGTAAGTAGCGTCCACCTTTCTTCTTTAGTCCCAAAACTATAACTACCAGACTAAAATAAATGAACAACACTTTCAACGCTCTGAACTCAAACCGACTCTGACGTATCTACAAACCAGCTTTCATATTGTTCGTGGATGCTCTTTACTTTTTTCCTTTGGCCTGCACATATACATGCACAACCTCTATAAAATTTTGCCAAGGGTGTTCAATAACAGTTTTAAGTAAACCCATGTAAACAAATCCTAAATTGTGTTAATCTTCCTTTATTAGTTTCAAATGGAACCATAGTCCCAAACTTATTGAGATCGCACTAAACGAAGAAGCGCATTTACATTCCATTAAGTAAAATAATATACAATTGTGTGCTTTGGATGCAGTCCATGGTGTAGTCAAGCTCTCCCTTTTATAAAGAAGAAGAAGAAGATATAAATTGTTGTAAAGGAGAGTCCAAACACACGATTGACATTATCTAACTTCATTTAACTACCACCATGTTGAATACTTCCTTGACAATGTCCTTCGGCTTCGGAAAGTAATACCCTAGCGCCGCCTTAATGCATGGCGTGCGGATTCCACTTCGAGCGCTCACCCGCAGCCTAGGCATTATTCGCCCCACCTTGTCGTCCTGGCAACTTCTTCACGCGAGCAGGGCGAGTGAGGAGTAATGGCCACTATTCCACATTTCTGTTGTGCCTGAAAATCTCCGACTCCTCAGCCTGTGCCTGCCTTCCAGCTTCTCCCTAAAAAACTCTGAGTTGAAGATGTGTTCGACATCGTAGCTTCTCGGTTCAATGTGCCGCGCCTCGAGTACCGGGCGCGGCCGTCCTTCTCTCGCCGCCGCGACAGTTCCTGGACGCCGCGATGAATGGAGCCGACGTCCTCGTTGCTCGGGCTCCGGCTCGCTCTCCTCCGGCTCGCCGGCTCTCCGTCCCGTCAAGCCGGAGCCGGAGGAGACACCGCAGCGGCGCCGCACCCGCAGCAGTGCCCTCGTCATCAACGAGGGTGACCGCCCCTCCCAACGCTCCCTTCGCCTGGTCTGGGTGAAGCCCGAGCGGGCCTGCTCCCCGTGAAGCTGGAGCACGTCGACATGGTGGCCCCCGACGACGAGGCCGCCTTAAAATGGGCGAAGGAGGACTACATCCGCGAGCAGTGCGCCGCCAGCGCCAGGCATACATGGAGATCCAGGCCCGGCGCCGCGGGCGCGAGGAGGGCGGTGTCATCATCCTCGACAGCGACGAGGAGGACGAGGACGGGGCGTCCAGTGCCCCACCGCGCGTCGGCGACCCTGGGCAGGGGTGCAGCAGGGACGACGGCGGCTCCGGCGGGGTGCGCGACGACGGCGGCGGCGGCGGCGACGACTACACCCGTTTCTACATGCTTCTCGGCATGTAGATGGCGGGCGGTGGACGCGGCGCAGTGGCTAGTGTGGCGTAGTTTGCCGTAGTTTGCATGTTTTTACTTTTTTGTACAAATTTCAATGAAATTTCGCCGAGTTCGTTCCAGGTCGCCGAATTTGCACAAGTTTATACGTAATTTCACCGAGGCAGCGTGATATTGGCGGCGACCTGGTGGACGATGACTAGAAACGAAGTCGCCCCCAGACGCCAAACTTGCGCCGGTTTCCCAGGCGGCTTTTTTTCGCCGTCCTGTGGGCCGAACGGCTGGAGATGCCCTGACAAGGCACTTCTACAATTTCCTTTTAATTGGTGCCGGCGTTGGTCAATAAACATAGCGTCTAGATGGGGTACTTCCTTGGTCCACTACCGTATGACTCTTTGATCCATTCTCCGCCTCCTCGTCGATGGCATACCAGCCCCAGTTTGATTCTCTCGCTGGCTCATGGGCAGAGATGGAGCTGGCTATTGTGGAGACTGTGGGTGGACTTGCTCATGTGGGACTGTGGGAGCCTACCCAGCGGTTAGTGGAGCTGGAGGAGGAGCATCACCATGCCATAAACGTGTTCATAGAGGGTGTTGGCCGTGCCCATGGGGATTCCCAGGGCCATGCCCGTGGTGTCGGCCATGGGCATGTCCGTGCCGGTGGCCGGGATATTGATGGTGTCCGTGGGATCCAAGTGAAGGTCGAAGTGGTCGTGGCCACTGTTATTCATGGTGTCCGATGTGCTCATGGTTGTAATTAGTTTTACATGTTCTATGAATGTAAGTCGCAGCGCGGCAGATTTACCGCTTGCGTTCATTGGAGAAAAACTGAAGCTTTTGGATTTGTTGCCCGTGTTGATTTTTCGCATTCAACAACCATGAACGAGCTTAATGAGCGCCCGGTACAGCCGACGCGGCCGGACGTGGCTATGACGATCATGCTGCCCGGACACACGATGGCACATGACGAGAAAGCGATTGCAGCCACGGGACCCGCCTCGGGTTGCGGAGATCCCACGGCGAAGATGAGACGGGCGTTCCTTCACGACGCCTTCTCGGATGACGCTTGTGGTCAGCCTGCGTTGTGTTGGTGCTTGCATTGCGGAATTTTTATCGAAAGAGATCACGTGCCCAACGAAATTGCCAGAAAAAACCCCTCTAAATGAAATTGGCAGAAAAGACCCCTAGACCGTAGCGGCAGACGCGCCAGATGATACGCGGCACATGCCGTGACGCTGCGAGGTGGCAGGCCCTGCCGCCACCGCGCCAGGCGGCAGGTTGCCCATAACCAAAATTGGCAGTCATGGCGGAACAGGGCTGGCGTGGTGAGCCCCGCCGCCTCAGCGGCGGGCGGTAGCACTGTAGCTGCTGGGCCGTGCCGCCTCACGGGCTGGCGGGAGCACTCAAGTTTCAGTCTGACTGCCTCTATGAACGTACCTATTGTTGCTCGCTAGCCAGCTGGCTAGCAAACGGTCGACTGCATGTGCAGCGCAGATATACTATTTAATTTAGGTACATACACATGAAATGAAGTACATGTACATAAAAAACTACATACAGATGAATAAGTACCCAGCGAACGATTAGTCGACCTGTTGTCTCGATCATTTTAATTTCCAAATATATTGTATAATAATCAGTATGTTAAAGCTAGCTAACAACTGGCATGGCAGGACGTACGTGCATGCATGCAGCAGCTGGTCTTGCACTGCATGTCACATGCATGAGATTGCCCGAGGAGGAAGGCAGTAGTTTATTTATGGGTGGAAACTGGAAATTAGTAAAACCAAGGAAAGAAGGAGCTTCATGCATGCATGATCTGTCCATACGTACACTGCTGCCGCGAGCCCGTGAGGCAGCAAGGCCCAGCAGCTACAGCGCTGCCGCCAGCCACTGAGGCAGCATGGCCCACCACGTCAGTGACTGCCGATTCCGGTTATGGGCAGTCTGCCGCGGTGGCAGCCCCTGTCGCCTCGCATCGTGGCGACATGCAGTGGCGGAGCTTCACGGGAATTGCTGGGCGGGTCCAATATTAGTTGTACACCAAAGAGATTTGCATTGGTTGGGCGGGCCAGGTCACAGGTTTGCCCAGCCGTAGCTCCGCTACTAGCGGGATGTGTCACGTGTCGCCTGGCGCGCCTGCCGCCACAGTGCAGGGGTCTCTTTCGATAATAATTCGCGTTGCAGCAGTGGAGGTGCCTTTGGCATCCGGTCTATCATTTGGTTGTGCGTGTGTTTTGCGTATGCCTTTGATGGTGCTCTTTCCCTTGATCGGTTGATCATTTGCTCGGTTCTTTTTTGCTTGCCTTCTGTGTGGTTTGTGTCGGGGTGTGCTACTTGGCTATTGGGCTGCTTTGGCCAGCCAAAGAAGGACATGGGCAACAATCAACCCATGTGTCGTCGAAATTTAGCTGTCTGGCTTCGCGGATTATTCAGATGTTCGCGTGGGCCAGGTTGGATCGTGTCGGGCACCTGCTTCATGTTTGCATCCATGTGTGTGTAGCGGACATGTTCCAGGTACTTTTCTCTTGTGAGTACCATAGTCTACAAGGGATATTCCCACAAAAAAAAGAAAAAAAGTCTACAAGGTATACGTCCTATGAAATGAATGGACCCCATGCTGCCTTTATCGTGATGGTGGGCAGGTGTGATGGCACAGATGGGGCATCGTCGTGCCAACTTAAACATACGATGGACCCTCATATGCTATGACATGCTAGATACATGCCAGTGATGATGTTGATGACCTGGTGTGAGGCCGGCACGGACTGCGAAGGCATGCCTGGCAAGCAAGGGCTGCCAAGAAGAAGGTCCGGGTACCTGGGGCATGGTCGTTTGCACAAATAACGAGAAGTGTCAGTGACCGTCACATCCTATGCCAGGCCCGCGTGCACGATCCAATAGGCAACCGCCTCATCGTACGATCTAATAAGCAGAGCCTCCTTTCCCTCATTGCGGCAAACGAACGCTACTAGATGGGACCTAACAACGGCACGTGCTCGTCAAACGCTGCTAGTTTCTACCTTACTGGCACTGTTTGGCCCGAGCGGTGCTAGTATCCTGTTACCAGTGGCGTCGTACTAGCAGAGCGCCGGCCAAACCCTGCTAGTAGGCACTTACGCGCGCTGATAATTGGGGGTTCTTGTACTAGTGCCTAGTTCAAGGCATTCCATACAGGTCTGTAATTTTGACATTTATTTGCTTGATTCTGGTGATCTTCCATCACATGGATTATTCTCTCTTCGTCTACCTTGCTCTCTTAAAATATACTGAAGGACCATATGGTTTATTACCTTCCAACTTGTTGTAAATGCAAGTTCAGGGTCAAGGAAAACTCCTTTTCTCTTTAGCCATGCATGAGAAAAAGATCTCCCTCCATGTGCCCATATTAGCAATAGATGTTACATGGCCCAGTGTCATTCAATGATACACTATGGTGCATTGGAGATATGCATGTGTTTTCATTGATTTCAGCATTCGCCTACAAGTTTGAGCACAGTTTACACTATAGAGCACTTCATAAGAGGCCTATATATACCTCCCAACTTCAAGCTTCTTTCTGTGTAATATTCCTTCAATGTGAGCTAGGAAGAGGAAGAAATAGGCGAAGAGCGAACATAATGGAAACACAGAGCAAACTATGGGCTATCCGCCTACACCTCTAGAAACAGAGGTGGGTATCTTCCTTAGTGTTTCCCTTGCCTCCCATACCATTTTTTCTTAGGTTCTCCTTCCCCTTCCTTTTACCTCATGAGGAAGTGTTTCCATGATGAACGCTTAATAAATTGTAAAGTTTATATCATGAGGCCTTGAGAGAGAGTAAGGAAAAAGAAGCCATGAGATCTTAGAGCGGTGGGCATGGGAACATGGAGGAAAGCCTAGATTTCTTGGCCTCTTAATTTAGGGGCAAAGATTGTTTTGTGTTTTCCTGATGCCTCTCATGCCAATTGTTCTTAGGTATTCCTTTCTTTTCCTATTTGCTTGTGTAATTATTTTAACAAATGTGCGCATTTGGATTTAGATGATGGGGAAGTGGTGGGAAATCAGGAAGAGGAAAAAATGAGCATCTAAGAGCATTGAGCTTGGGAACATGGAGGAAGGCCTAAACTAGTGTGTCCCTATCCAACTAGGGTCCAACATATCTTTTGGAATTTTCCCAATGCCTCCCATGCCTATTGTTCTTACGTGTTCCTTCCTCTCCCTTATGACCTGCAAAAATGTTGTGAACGGAGTGACAATGTACATCTTCGTGGCTTCAGTTTTAGTTCTGGTTGGCCTTCTGTTTTACTTCTATTGCTTTGTTCCTTTCACTATTTTTGTGATAACTTAGGTTCCTTTTTCAAGCAATGGGCATGAGAACATGGAGGAAAGCCTAGACTTCTTGGCTTCTAAATCTAGGGGCCAAGATTGTTTTGTGTTTTCCTGATGCCTCACATGCCTCTAAATTAAACATGTTCTAACGTAAATGGATGTGTTGATTTGCTTGTCAAGATTTCATTTCTTGTGGGAACTATTGTTCCTTGGAGTTAACTTGGCACATGCTTTGCTTATTTATTTTCCATAGGAATTTATCAATATCATTTAGCTGTGTGATGTGACTTGACTTGGCGTTGAGTCTTTTGCTGGCACGATCTTTCATCACATTACTCAATGAAATAGCAAGAACACGTCGACGAACGGTCGTCACAACAGCAGCGTATGCAAAAGTAGTAGAAGGATTCTTCGGATCAACAATATGCAAGAAGACCAAAGAATACAACTTGCGAACGGAAACGATCAGATCGAGATGTGCGCAGTAGCAACTAAATTTCTCAGATATTAGCAAACAAACACAGATATTTGGCATGCCCAAACATGGTACTTCTCTGATATTTTCCTCAACTCCGATCAGAACAAAATTGTGCCTTACATGGTCGTACACAACCTCTTTTAGAGGCGACCCAAACATAAGAAATCCGACTGCGAAAGACTCTGATTCTCTCTTGTATCCGAACTAATCAAGATTTTACTAATTATTGATTAGGCCACGTGATTACATAGGATCCTCTTATCTAACCTAACAAAACTAGATAGACTAACGGATAATGTGACTAGTACTCCATGCATGCGACCTTCTGGACCCTAATAACGGACGGACATTCGATCTGGGTAGCTCTTAGAATTAAACATTCCCTGCGAACCATCGATCTAATTGATCGAACAAAAACATCCAATGTAGTAGTGACTCCAGGTCAAACAAAAACATTTCTTATTGCATATGGGATCAAAGCTTTATGGATTAAACTCCACGCATTAAAAACATCAGGACCCGATAAATTTGACTACACACATGAAGCAATATGAATTGGTACATAACCAATTTGACCTCTTCTTTCTTGGTTCTGTTGACAGGGAGGGGGTGTTATCCGAGTGTATGCTGCATCTCCTGGAAGAGGCGATTCCCTAGGCATGCAGGGTGCCAGGGGACTATGAGCTGACTGTGTTGTATCTACTCAGACATACCTACTGTGAATTTGGTCATGCGATTGAGTGACCGCTAAATTCCTATTTCCTATTTTCTTGTGCAATTATTTTAACAAATGTGCGCATTTAGGTTTACATGACAGGGACATGATGGCAAATCGGGAAGTGGAAGAAAATGAACATCTAAGAGCATTGGAATGGGAACATGGAGGAAGGCGTAAACTAGTGTGTACCTGTGCAACTAGGGTCCAACATTTGATTTGGAATTGTACTGATGCCTCCCATGCCTATTCTTCTTAGGTTCTCCTTCCTCTCACTTATGATATGCAAAAAATATTGTGAATGGAGTGAAAATAGACATCTTCGTGGCATCAATTTTAGTTTCTGGTTGTGCTTCTGTTTTAGTTATACTGCTTTGGTCCTTACACTATTAGTTTGGATAACTTAGGTTTCTTTTCAGTTTTGATTGGGATTTTTTGTATACTTTGTGTCATCCTGACATCTTCCTTTATCATAAAACAACAATCATTTTGGTGCGTGTTCTAGAAAAAGGACATGCACCGTACGATGCTTGGTCTCAGAGTTAATCATATGCAACCGATAACTCAGATACACTTCCAAGTTGCCATCAAACTGCATCATATGGTTTCTGACAAATATTTTGACCTATGATGATTTAACAGAATTTAACCCAAGGCATGAACATTAACAATTACAATGGAATGACTTTAATAACAAAAGGCACATCACATATAAACAAGCTATCATAGAAATGGGAACAACCAATTATAATTGTAAAAGACAAAGATGAACAAATGAAGAAGGGAACTCATGGTACAGAGTCAATCCGCCACCTTCTCCGCCAATATAGATTTATGGTGGCAACGCCATATACCATACTCCGTCAATTCCCCTTCCACCCCCCCCTCCCACCCACTCACACACATTCTCCCTGGTCTCGCCATATCGGCTACTCCTTCGCGTGGAGTGGGCGAGTGAGGAGGAATGACTGCTACTCTAGGTTAGGGCATCTCTAGCCGATCCCCTAAAAAGTAGAGGAGTAAACCGTCGAGTAAAGTTAGTTGAGTAAAATTTTACTCCACTAACGGTGGCCGGACCTAGTCAATCTCCTAAACTTAGTGGAGTAAAAAAATCATGTCATGTGGTGAAATCAGCAACACAATTGGTCGATATAAGCTAAAGAAGTACTATAATAGTAGGGATCTGGTTCCTTGCCTTCTTTTTCTCCACCAAATCGAGATAGGGCACACAACAAGTATACCGAATGTGTGCATCAGCAGCCAAAATCAGCCTCCATCATCATACATACCACCGCCTAGGACTCACTGGGACCAAGAGCTAAGTCGATGGCAGCCTAGGTGGTGATCGAACTCGCATTGCGAGCAAAAATATCCATTTACCTATTTAATGAAACAGAATTATTATTTTAGAGTTTTTAGATATTTCATTTATTTGAGTTATTCTTATTACATTGTATACGGCTCTTGGGGTCTCATGTACCCATTGAGCTGCCCCAACTATAGAGCGGGCTTCTGTCAAGCAAAACAAAATGAATGCCTCTATGACTTCGTCGATTAAGAAAAGCAGTCTACGGTGGTATAGGCCCATCATAGCGTCTCACACTACCCTTTCTACATGCTAATTTTCAGTCAAATGACCAAGATGGCTGAGTTTTATGGATGTAAACCGAAGTGAGATAGTATATCTACTAAACTTTCTAAATACTATATTTTTAGTGCTCGCCTAAATGGAACAGAATATGTGAAGCTAAACAACCTAACAAATATCTCACACTCTGATTCCAGGCTTAACCTAAGGTATGTACCTGACACTTTTCAAGAGATAATTACAAAAATATACATAAGGGGGATTCCACTACATGAAGTTATATTATTATGATGATGCTAGTATCTTAGAGCAAGTATAATAAGATGATGTAAGCGGGCTGTAAGTATTTAAATATTGTATTATTGATGAGTTGGAAGAGAGAGAAAAGAAGCGGGCTGAAGACTTACAACCGGCTGTAGCACAAACTCCAATAAGCTTTGTGAGAGTGAAAGGTGGGCCATATGTTGCCAAAGTAGTACTTTCTAATAGCAACTATTATATGTGTTGTCTATTACATTGGCTACAAATGACATGGCAACACGTTATCTCGAAACAGGCTTTCGCTCCGCTTTATATATAAAGCACCAACCGACAAAGTACACGGCCGAACGATACAAGGTGATGGAATAGCCCTCAAACGCCGATCCCAAGATCACCAGACCACGCAAGACGCATGCGACTACGCTACCGAAAGAAAGCACAGGAAGATCAGAGTACAACGCCACGCAACGCCCTAAACACCTAAACTCCACGACAACGCCCTCAGGAGGGAAAATGACGCGAACCGATGCCGCTGCCGAGTCCACCATCGACAAGGGTTTTCACCCGGAACCCTGACATGAAGAGGAGCACCACGACTATGTCTTCAGGAAGAGAGCGGCGCCCGCAGCCGTCGGCGACAAAGCGCAGAGATTTCGCTCGGCAGCTCCACCGTGTCACCATGAGGCCTCCAGGACATGCGCAATGAGGTCTGATCGCCAGGTCTGGATCGGGGCGTCCCCACTACCAATGGCAGAGGGCACCCGAGCTACCCGCCGCTACACCTCTTGCCACCCACACGACCAAGAGGAAAGCCAGCACCACCGCCATGAAGCCCGCCGGAGATCCAACCATGCGGACCGCCATCCCGGGGTCGCCACCCCGACATCCATGTCACAGACACCGCCCCCATCCACATCACGGAGCACCCACCATGGTAGGAAGAGTGAAAGGTGACTCCTTTCACTCCTAACCCGGCATTAGACACGGAGTCTGGGTCGATGCCTCCAGCGTCGGAGGCGCCCATGCCTGCGTCCCCACCTAGTCCCAGTTGACGAGGGGAGACACAACCCCATGGCTACCTACGACCGTCGCCGAGCTGACTCCCACGACGCCATGCCCATGGCCTATGGCTCCGATCTTCCTGACAGATGAGCATTGTCCTGACCACCACCATCAACCACTATACCCGCAAGGAGATGACTTCCACTACTCGCGGGCACCACCTGGACCGCGCCCACCATTGCCTACCCAGAGCCGGAGCTCCGACCCATCCCAGGCCCCAAGCTGGTCCATCCGAGCACGAGCCCCAAGTCCTGGCCATCTCCACGGCGGGAGATTCCCACGCCGCCGGCCCGGACCTAATTAAGAGAAGAGAGGAGCACCACCACGTGCACCCCGCTGCCAAATGCAAACCACCACCATCAGATCCGCGTTGGCCGCCTCGTCGCACAGTGCCACCAGGCCGACCCGAACCACGGCAAGGCGCACACACGCCCTGCCAAGGTCTAGTAGACACACAACCTGACAGATCCGCACCCAAGGCCGCCAAGCATGTCCCTGTCGTCCGACCAGCAAGCTGTGACCGTGTCCGCCGCCGACGCCCCACCACGCCAGGGGCCGGCCCAGCCAAGCCAGCAGCAGCCCGCGCCGCCTGCTGCCCCGCCGCCCCCGACGCGCAAGCACGCCCCGCCACCAACTCCACGCAGCTGCCGCCGCTCCGCCGCACAGCTGCGCCCGTTGCACAGCCGCCCGGGTCGCTGCCGCGCCGCCCTGCGCGAGCGCCGGGCTCCTTGCCGGATTCTGTGTCTCGCGCCACAGGACACCAGGGGAGGAGGGAGAGGAACCCCGCCGACGCCGACGCCAGCCGCGCTTCGCCCGACGGCGTCCTCTGGCGGCGGCGGGGAGGAGGGAAGGCGGGGAGGGGTGCTGGCGGGCGGCGGCTAGGTTTTCGCCCTGCCGCCCGCGAGAGCGGCCCGGGCGAGAGAAGGGGGGAAATCATGTCTGCTGAATAGTCTTCCGGCAACATGTTATAGCCAGCAGATCACTATATTATTAACAATGCTCTTATGTGTAATGCACTCTCTCTTTAAGCATCATACCATACATAACCTTATTGCATTTGTGATTGCCATAAATGCACCACACCGCATGAAATTCAATGTTCTCAATACTACACTGGGACAATTGATGTCGATATGTGGTACCCAGAATTTCTAAATTGTTCGATGGTCCGGACTTCCAAATTAGAAAATCTAGTAGTTGTACACAAGGAATGCGAGCTGGGAAGAGGAAGGAGCTGGTCTAAGAGGTGTAGGAATGGAACATGAATAAAATCAACTGTGATGCCTTCTCATCTATTGTAGGGGAGAATTAGTCTAATGTTTCTGGTGCCTCCCATTCCTATGGATCTTAGGTTCCCCTTCCTCTTACTTTTTCCTTATACAATTTACTTGGTGAAGAAAACAAACAACCCTCCCTACAAAACATAAGAAGAAAACAAGAGTCCTACTTTGATGGTCAAGAGGAGTCTTAGTAGTTAGTCAGAAAGAGGAACATTTAAGAATAAACAAATACGAGAAAAACTATAATTCTTTTTCTGCCACTAAAATTTGGGATTGAGATATAACATTGTTTTTTCCTAACGCATGTCACATTCATAATGTTCTTACATATGTCCCTTCTCTTCCTTTCGGCTTGCACATATACATGCACAACATCTTTACTTTTGCGCTAAGGGTGTTCAATACTGGTTTTCAGTAAACCCATGGAAATCAGTTGTAAGTAGGATCCAACTTCCTTCATTAATTCCGAAAACAAAACCACCAAACTAAAAGAAATGAGCTACAATGTCCTTCCTTTGAATTCAAACCGACTTAGAGTGTATCTATGAACCAATTTTGATATTGTTCTTATATGCTCTTTATTTTTTCCGTTGTCCTACACATATACATGCACAACCTCTTTATATTTGTACTAAGGGTTCTCAATAGCAGTGTCAAGTGAACCCATCAAAACAAGTCATAAATCGCATTCAACTTCCTTAATTAGTACTAAATGGACCCCTAGTACCAAAATATTAATCCTACTAAACAAATGAGCTTATTTACATTCCATTAAGTTAGATAATCTACACTTTGTGCTTTGGATGTAGATATTACAATGTAGTAAAACTCTTCCTTTTCCAAAAAAAGGAGATATACAATGTTGTAAAGGAAAGTCAAAACACGTGGTTGACATTATCTAACTTCATTGAACTCCAAACATAGTTAATACTTCCGTCACAACGTCCTAAGCTACATAAAGGATTGTCGTGACACTGTTGTCATCACGGTGTGTGCAAATAAGAAATTATATACGTCACAAAAAAATTAAGTGGCACCAGGAAGACATATTTGGCTCTTATGTTCTCTCTAGGGCGAATTTATTAGGAGAAGATGCATATCTTCAAGCATGCTGAACAAGCGTGAAGGATTTTAGTATGGATTAAACAATACCAGAAATTTATGTTCCTACACGGGATTTTATTTGGACATGATACTTCCTAATAGTACACTTTGCTTAGTTGTCTAGTTTTTCCTATCATGTTAATTATTTGGTAGAATTTTGCTTTTTGAACAATTTATTGGGTAGTGTGTACAGAAAGATTGAGCATCATTGTTATTAGAGTACATGGGGTATTTGTGTTTCAGATGCAAATGTAATGATAATGGTCGCCACCTCAGATTTGCCAATCTACATTTCCCATACAAGAATGATGAATGTTGCCTCCTCATATTTTCCCTTTCCTAAAGTCTCACATCATGGCTTGGCTAAATTGTTGGATTTTTGGATACAATAATATGTAAGCAGTTGAAGAAGATCAACTCCCTACAAATACAAGTGATGGTCCACAATTACAACACAAGTTCCATGTGTCCTGAGAACAATTCCATGGCCCCACTATCACTTACTATTGTGTCCCATGCCGTGATATGTAGTAAATGTGTGCTTAACTCATATACAGACCTACACCAACAACTATATATGCACCTTTCTATCTGTTTATACCCTAGTGCTACCGTGCAACAACACAAGGTGCAATTCCCAGTTCTCATGTTCCTGGATTTAGTTGTGGAGGGTGGGCCGGGAAGAGGAAGAATGAGAGGGTCCAAGAGTAATATGAATGGGAACATCGAGGAAAGCGTGAGCTTTCTAGATTTCCTCTGCTTACAATGGAGAGATCTTGCTCTGTGTTTTTCCGATGCCTCCCATTCCTATTGTTCTTGTCCTTCCCCTTCCTTTTGGCTTCCACATGAAACATCCTATGTATAAATTTAGATGACAGAATCTTGATAATAGGCAAGGAAGAGGAAGGAAAGAGGGTCTAAGAGTTGTAGCAATGGTTTCATGAATAAAACCACATGTGAGTTGTTTCTTACCTCTTAACAGTAGAGGAGGCAACTTCTCTTCAAATTTTCCGAATGCCTCCCCTTCCGCTTCCTTTTGCTTGCAACATTGTACAAATATCAACGTTGTTTTGGCTCTTCATGCACTGGATATAATAATGATAGTGTGTTATTTCTTTCCTTGGTGTTCCTGCAAAGCTAACATGATGGCATTACCTTAATGAAAGTTTTCTCATATCACAGTCACATTAAATATTAACATTTGAGAGTATGTACTCGCATCCACACAACAAGCCAGGAACATAATTGGAGATAGTAAGATAACTAGCAAAGTGGCCAGCACAACGTGTGGGCTATAATTTTACAAAGTTAAGTACGTATCCAGTATTCATCTTTTATCATTAGAACATATTATTTGATTTGCTAAAAAACTTGGAGCTAAATATTATGATATTTATAAAAAATTCCCTTTGCAAACATAGTTTTCTCTGAGAGATGTTTGGTTTTTTTCATTGAGATTTAACATATATAATTTATGCATTAATCATGTACTCCCTCTGAATGGAATATAAGTCTGACACGAGTTCTTAGGTCTTTTATTTAATTAGCAAAAAATATGTTGTATTTCATAAAACATATATTTTTAGATTCTTCGTCGAATGAAGTTTCTAACATATATTTTTTTGTGGCATATTATATAAGTTTTGCTAGTTAATTGATGACCTGAATTCGCATGACAGACTTATATTCCATCTTGAGGGGGTACGTACCTGTTAATATTACTATAGTAATAATATTAGTTTATGATCAATCCTGCCGCACAATTGAATTTTTTTATCTTTTTCTGTTCTTTTGCCCTTGATGCTCCATCTTGTCCAAAGAGCATTGCAACACCATAAAATTCGTGCTACATACTAATGTAGCATGAGGTGTATCCAGCAGGGAAATCTTCTTTGCAAACGCCGCTGTCTTGAAGGCATCTAGTACGAGAGAGACCAGGTACATGCAGTAGCGAAATTTGAAACTTTTATTGACGATCTCTCAATACAAATCCTAAAGAAGTTATAATTTTAGTGATGGCAATGAAAAACAATAGATGGTGGCTGGTTCCCTCACGTGCTAGCTCTTGCCGACTGGGGAGAGCGTTGACGACCGCTGATCCCAAATAAGCTGCAAGGAGAGTTAGAGGAGAGTGCAGATGATGCCTCCTATGAGATGTGAAGCTCCGCTTATCTACATGGCATCTCTCATATAGCTACGACGCGAGCGACTTTCCAGCAGGGAGCAAGAGGCCTGTTGGACTGCACTCAAAAAGGCCACTCATCGCCAACATCAAGGGTACCAGTGACTAGTTGTTGCAAGAATAAAGGAGCTACATCTCAATTTGCAAGAAAATAGTTGTTGCACTGCTTGCAATCTCAATACATTTATTTGTGAAGCCCGACAATAACTATCACGCACCAAATAAATTGCCTATACATTGAGGCAATTATGAAAGAAAGAAAATAACTTTTGGTAAATAACACTTATTTGCTACAGAAAAAGAGCAGGAAGATTAATCATACGCCACTGTTATGACTGACTTTGCAACTAATCATGACTATGTATAACAGCTTGAATTTTGACATGATCTTATAGTGACAAGAACTTCTATATAGAAAGGAAGAAAATAAACTGTACACCAAATTCCTCTAGAACAATTTGCGCACCTAGAGGTAGACTCATAGACATGAAAAGAAATCAAATCTTATTGAATCTTGTTTATATGGTTTAACTGTAATAATGTATGGCTACTGTATATGAACAAGAAATTTGAAGGAAATATGTTCCAGTTTTTTCGGCGACGACGAGACGATATTGAGAGCACACACCTATAGTTCAAATTGGCTGTGAGAGCGGCATTCTACTACAAAACATAGCTGATTGTGTATTTGAACTATGAAATAAATACTGTGAATAAAGCCATGGCCATATACAGTTTCTATTTGTCTATTTTAATCTCCAACCAGTGCTTTGGGGATAGGGTCAGAGGTTATGCAAGCTCAAACAAACTGAGTACTACTGTCAGCTACATCATAGTGGAACACAACTTGACTAAATCGTACATACCAGGACTCTATCCAATGAAGCTGATGGCATGCACTACCTGTTGATTGGCATGGCGAAGTTAGAAGCAAAGGGAGAGAGAAGATCGCTAGTGAGGTAGCTATGGTGAGCCGAGCAAGATCGGAGAATTGGAATCCATGGAGGACTTGGTCGCAACGCTAGAGGATTTCATGGAGTTCGAGCTCGCCTCAGCCATGCTCCCCCTAATCCGAGTGTGGATTTTCCATACTCCCATATAGCTACACCTTCTAGCCATCCAATTTGCACCAGGATCCGTGTTATTTATAAATATCTCTTTCTTGTTACTTTCAAATAAGAGAATATTTGACCTTGAAACTTTGCAGGTCAATGATAAACAAGTGTCACTCTTGTGCATAAAATGTTGCTGTCATTTTATGAAACATAAACTTGTCAAAATTCAAATTTTAAATAAGTTCCATCATTTTCAAATATTTCTGTTGCTCCAAAATTCCGAAAAGATTTTTGCACGTGGTAGTAATAGTGTGATGTTGATCCGCAAAGTTTCAAGTTCAAATGTTCTTTTATTTGGGAGAAACAAAAAATTGGAAGTTTGTCACAACTTTCCCGGTTTAAAACCCGACGCAATTCCCGAAGATCGACAAAGACAGCATGTCATCGGGTGGGAATTAGAGGATGAGGAGTGGTTGGTGGTTGTGTGCATTAAGGACATCATAAGGGCATCATCTGTAGATAATAGAGCCACATCAAAAAGGATGCGGAAATTTCTATTTTATTTTAACAGTGGCAGGGTATCTTTTCATAGGTAAGGTTTTTGGTTGGTTTTTAATTTTATTTTAAAGTTGTTGTCACGGGAAGAGAAAAACAAAAAGGTTTTATGTTACATAATGGCAAAGGTGGGTAATTGGCCCGATTTTCTATTTCTATTAGTAAGAACAGCTGGTTGTGATTTACTGATGTATCAAATAGACGGTTAGATGTTACTGATTTTTTAAAGCATTTTCTAGTTTATTTCTCTTTTTAATGGTTGGCCCGTAATGTACATCTAATTATTATTATATACTCCTATAAAGGAAGCTGGAGTACCCGCCTCCATGGGCTCACCACGGGCAAACAGCGCGTCCGTTGCTCGGTGGCGTGCCGCGGATGCTACTTGGGGGGGGGTGCTCCAAACCGTCTGGTCTGCCTAGAAGGCTTCGACCCAAGCAACGCAGCTGGGCGGTCCATGACGAGTGGAACGTCCAGCTCGCCCAGGGCCACCGTCATTTGGCAATTCCCATCGTGCACGCGGATGAGGGACCGCAAGCTTTCTTTCAAACGAAGCCATGCTTATGCCCGGCTGGTGACACTTTGGGTATTCATGGTTGTGCAGGTGACACTTTTTTTGCCTTCTCACATATGCTTCCGTTATGAGGTTTTTAACACGGGGTCTCATGCATGATGACTATCTAGTCGGTGCAGGGTTGTTTGGCATGTGTGTCCCTTACCTGTCGGCTCCTCTATAACTTGTTGTGGGGGGCACTCAGGGGGCTCTGCGAGCCATCCGACCTGCCCGGCTGAACCGCACTCCGCATAGCTGGCTGGTCGGCCATCTGGACGGTTTCCCGGGTACATGTACCCGGGCGAGGTAGACGACCGTGATCGACTAGCGAGTACCCGAGGAACATCGGCCAACCAAGCAGCCACGGAGAGGGTTGACCAGGATTCATTTGGATAGAGAATAGAATTTGCAGTGTTTTTCCCTTGGGATGATGCGCCGTGCATGGTTCATCTGAGCTATTGCGGTCGGCTCGCTCGTAAATCTACTGAGGTGGTGAGGAAATGTAAGATGGTCATTTTTCGGGTGCTGTTGCGCATTGTCGGGCTCATTCTATAGTGTTTATGATTCGTAAAAGCACTGACATATATGGAGCATCCAGCTTGTGGGACTTAAAAATAGAGTGGGTGTTTCACGGTATAAAATTTGCATGCACTAAAACCCCAGGGGCATAGATTGGCGCATTCGACCAAACCCCAGCTGGTTATGAACGCTGGTTGGTTCTTCGTCTCGGGTCAGATACTTTAATTCTTTGCGTTCCGGAGAGAATCAAATGCATAGGGGACCATCCTTTTTTTGCTTTCTGATTTACGGATTCATAGGGGGGCGAGGGAGAAACTTAGTTGACTGACAATGATAAAGGCTTGCGAAACAAAGTGATCAGAGGGCCGGGTAGCTACTCCGTGGTCGAGCGAAGGCCTTTAAAGCCACCCAATCTCCCAAGCACCGCCGGTAGACTCAACTTTTGACCAGGCACTTCTACCATTGCCTTTTAATTGGTGTCGACATTGGCCTATAAACACAGCGTCCGGTGGACTGTTCGGTCCATTCTCTGCCTCTTCGTTGATGGAGTACCCTTTGGAACATCCCCCGGTTAATCCTCTTCCGGGCTCATGGACGGAGATGGAGCTGGCCATTGTGGAGGCTGCGCAGGTGCGCTTGTTCATGAGGAAGCCTGCCCAGGGGTTAGCAGAGCTGGAGGACAAGCATCACCACACCATAAGCGTGTTCATAGAGGAAGCTGGACGTGCCCAGGGCGATTCCCGTGGCGTTGTCCATGGGCATGTCTGTGCCGGTGGCCGGGACGTTGATGGTCTCGGTGGGGTTGAAGTGGTGGTCAGAGTGCTGGTGGCCACTGTTATTCATCACCATGGACGTGCTCACGGTTGTAATTAGTTCTAGAAGAACTATGAATGTAAGTCGCAGCGCGACAGATTTACGGCTTGCTTTTATTGGAAAAGATCAAAGCTTTTGGATTTGTTGCCCGTGTTGATTTTTCACATTCAACAGCCATGCCCATGAACGATTTTAATGAGTGTCAAGTACAGCCAATGCTGTCGGACGTAGCAACGACGATCACGCTGCCCGGAGACAGGATGGTCTGTGACGAGAAAGCAATTGCAGCTATGGAACCCACCTCGGGCTACAGAGATTCCACAGTGAAGATGGGACAGGCGTTCCTTCGCGAGCCGTCCCGGATGACCCTTGTGGTTAGCCTGCTGTGTTGGTGCTTGTGTTGGGGAAGTGGAGGTGCCTTTGCCATCCGGTCTGCTACTGTTGCGGCCCCTGCCCAGATGCCATGTTTTGGAATGCCTGACCGACATTTGGACACAGCGTTCTGCCTCTCTGTCGTTTTGTTGTGCGTGTGTTCTGCATCTACCCTTTGATAATGTTCTTTACCTTGATCAGTTGATTGTATGCTCGATTCTTTTTTCCTTGTCTTATGTGTGGTTTGTGTCGGGGTGTAATACTTGGCTATTGAGTTGCTCTGGCCGGCCGAAGAAGCACATGGGCAACCCATGCGTCGTCGAAATTTTGTTGTCTGGCTTTGCAGTTTATTCGAATGTTGGCATGGTCCGTGTTGGATCATGCCGGGCACTTACTTCATGTTTGCATCCATGGGTGTGTAGCGGCCATGCTCCAGGTACTTTTCTCTTGTGGTTTACCATAGTCTATCAGGGATACGTCCTACGGAATGGATGGACCCCATGCTGCCTTTGTCGTGATGATGGACAGGTGTGATGGCGTGGATGGGGCGTCCGTCATGACCAACTTAAAAATATAGATGGATCCTCACATGCTATGACATGCTAGATACGTGTCAGTGATGATGTTGATGAAATAGTGTCAGGCCGGCACGGATTGCCATTGCATGCCCGGCTAGCAAGGGCTGCCTAGACGGAAGGTCCGGGTAGCTGGTGCATCATCGTATGATAGAGCGAAAGAGAGCTTTGCCACAAATAACGACAAGAGTCGTTGACCATCTCATCCTACGCCAGGCCGGTGTGCATGATCCAATAGGCGACCACCTTGCCATATGATCTAATAAGCAGAGTCTCCTTTCCCTCATTGCAGAAGATCAACATTGCTAGATCAGGACCTAACAGCAGCGTGCGCTCGTCGAATGTTGCTAGTTTCTACCTTACCAGCTGTGTTCGGCCTGAGTACTGCTTGCATCCTGTTACTAGTGGCATCCTACTAGCAGTGCGCCAGCCAAACGCTGCTAGTAGGCACTTACACACGCTGCTAATGAGGGGGGGGGGGGTCCTGTACTAGTGCCTAGTTCAAGGTATTCCATAGTGTTCTGTAATTTGTGACATTTATTTGCTTGATTGTGGGTGATCTCCCATCACATGCATTATTATCTCTTCGTCCACCTTGCTCTTGTAAAATATACCGAAGGACCATATGGTTTATTACCTTCCCACTTGTTGTAAATGCAAGGTCAGGGTCAAGGGAAAATAATTTTCTCTTTAGCCATGCATGAGAAAAAGATCTCCCGAAATCCTCCCTCCATGTGCCCATATTAGCTAATAGATGTTACATGGCCCAGTGTCATTCAATGATACACCATGGTGCACCATGAAAATATGCGTGTGCTTTCATTGATTTCAGCATTCTGCTCACAAGGTTGAGCACAATTTACACTCTAGAGTACTTCATAAATTCAGGAATAATGCGAGCACCAGGACTTGAACCCTGATGGGCTGGGGATACCACTGCCCCTCTAACCATCCAACCACAGGTTGGCTCTCTCATTTCTCATGTCTTGTACGTATAACTAGGCTGCCATATGCTATATAAATCCATATAAGAGCTTAGGCCAACTCTAGCCGATCCCCTAAAATATAGAGGAGGATCTAGTCTACTAAATTTAGTGGAATAAACTTTTACTACTCTGTGGCCGCACCTACCCTATCCCCTAAACTTAGTGGAGTAAAATAAATTGCATAGGTTATGCGTCCTAGCCGCATGAACTTCAAACACTTCGCAATATGTACCATAAAATATTCAAATTTAAACATGCATAACGTAATCGTTAACAAGCATATAGTTTCATCATTGCGATTTTGAAATTAAATCATGCATAGTTCATCCAAAAGGCATCACTTGAAACAAAATGTTTGGTCCAAAATCACCACAAAGATAGCATGTGTATGTTGTGGGTCGAGCCAACCAATGGATGGGGCAGCCGGACGCACCAGAGGAGTGTCCGTAGGGGTGGGCGAAGACGCTGCACGAAGCATCGAGCGTGGATGGGGTGCCGGAGTGGCCGTTGGTTTTCTATCTCTCTTGGCGCCTGCTGGAGGGTGGCCGAGCATTGCTAGAGAGGCAGTCGCCGCCCTGGTGGCCTTTGGTGCGGTTGGAGCTGATGCTTGTGGCCGGTGGAGGTTTTTCATCCCCAACTTTGTTTCCAGCGTGGGGGTAGTGTCCTGGAGCGACAAGCCGATGGCGGTGGAGGAAGCGTCTTGGCTATCCATTCTGGCGACAAGGCCGGTCATCACTGGAGACCATGGTGCATGGGGGCAACAGCGGCGGGAATGGCGGAGCCACGAGGGCGGGAGAAAGAGGCACACAACTTTTACTTGGAGACGCAAGCGCTAAGTATATTTAGGCGGCTTGGAGGGGGTTTTCGGCGAGGGAGTAAAAATTATCCTCCCTTATAGATTTTAGTAGTTCAGATACGTACCTCATCTAAAAGCAGATACCACATGCAGGCATATGCTACAATTGGCACCAAATCATTACATATAACATATGCATGTCTAAAACAATACATGATTCCAAACTCTAAAGGTTCATGATAATTTAGTCTAGTTATTAGCACAACAATATCAAGTAATTTTGGTACCAGAATATAGGAGAAATGTTGTATCGTGCGAGGGTACATACTGAGTGAACTAGAGTAAGAATGTGAGATATCAAATTTTAACAAGCTTTGAATTACTGTCAGGTATATTTGGCAACAAAGATCGATTGAGAACTCTAGCGTATATGGAAAACTATAGAATAATTACACTTTTATCATTGTCAGTACTAAGTGCATATTGCAAAATATGTATTAGCGCTATCTTATTACTTATAGCTCTTTAGAAAAGTGCAACACCTCATATATTGATTAAATTAAAATATTGTTACAATCTTTCATTATAGGATATGCCATGAGGGCGGAACACTACTAACAAGAATCCCATCAGAAAAGTTATCAAAACTAAACTTTGCTAACTCATGCACCACCACATTTGCGTTCCTACTTATCTTAACAAATTTAAAACTTTGAAGAAGTTTTGTGATGCTCGGCGCTTCTTCAGATCAACAAGCGAGGGTCTGTCAAGGAGCTCATTTTCCAGGAAAAATTATACACAAATGAACAATCAGTTACCAGAATAAACAATCAATATCCGATGAGTTATCCGAAGTTAATATTATATGTTTCTCAACGAATCAACACATCCGGGAAGTTTTCAAACGAAAATAAATCTCATGCAATTCATTGACAATCATCTAATACAAAAATATGTTCCTTAGTTCAAGGAATTCCATATTGGTTTGTAATTGTGACAATTATTTGCTTGGTTCTGGTGATCTTCCATCACATGGACTATTCTCTCTTCATCTACCTTACTCTCATAAAATATACTGAAGGACTGTATGGTTTATTGCCTTTCCACTTCCTGTGAATGCAAGTTGAGTGTCAAGGACAAATCTTTTTGTTCTTTATCTGTAAATGAGAAAAATACCTCCTAGTATCCTCCCTCCACGTGCCCATAATAGCAATAGACGTTCGACGGCCAATGTCATTCATTGATACACTATGGTGTACCATGCAGATATACGTGTGTTTTCATTTATTTCAACATTTTGCTCACAAGATTCAGCACAATTTACACTAGAGCCCTTCATGAGAGGCCTATATATACCTTACGAATTCAAGCTTCTTCTTGAATTTTTAGAGTCATACTCCTTCAAGGTGAGCTAGGAAGAGGAATAAATAGTCTAAGAGCCTTGAGAATGGAAACACAGAGGAAGCCCTGAGCTATCCGTCTGCGCCTCTAGAACCAGAGGTGTATATCTGTCTTAGTGTTTCCCAATGCCTCCCATTCCTACTATTCTTAAGTTCTCCTTCCCCTTCATTTTACCTCTGGAAATTGTTTCCGTGGTGAAAGCTTAATAAATTTATGTATGTAATGTTTAGGTCATGAGGTCTTGAGAGTGAGTAGGGAAAAGAAAGCCATGAGTATCTTAGAGCAATGGGCATGGGAACATGGAGGAAAGCCTACACTTCTTGGCCTCTAAATTTAGGGGCCAAAACTGTTTTGTATTTTCCCGATGCCTCTCATGCCTATTATTCTTAGATATTCCTTCCTTTTCCTATTTCCTTGCGTGATTATCTTAATAATTGTGCACATTTTAGGTTTAGATGATGGGGACGTGAAGGCAAGTGGAAGAGGAAGAAAATGAGCATCTAAGAGCATTGGGCATGGGAACATGGAAGAAGGTGTCTAAACTAGTGTGTCTCTCTACAACTAGGCCAACCTTTTTCTTTGGAATTTTCTCAATGCCTCCCATGCCTGTTGTTCTCAGTTACTCCCTCCTCTCCCTTATGATGTGCAAAATTGTTGTGAAAGAAGTGACAATAGATATCTTCGTGACAATAGAATTGTTGTGAAACAAGAGGGACATCCACGCGCGCTCCTCCTCCGCCGCCCGCCTCGCCACGCCACGACGCGTCGCGCCGCCGGTTGCGGGAATGAGCCGAGCCGATATCTAAATTTTTGCCACGCACTACGGGTATACGAAAGGTCACTCGGGAGCTAGAAAGTTTTTGCTGTAGTGGATATTGAAAACGAATGCTGCACCCTTCGGCTGCTAACTGTTCATTTCGTCTCCCGCGTTCCCTTCGGCTCCCAGCACAGCCTCTCGCCTCCTTCTCTTGCGCCTATAAAAGGGAGGTCGCTCCTCTCAGAGAGACGCACCAGAACTCACTCTTCCTCTCGCCACTGGTTCCTAAACACTGCGCTGCTGCTACGATCTTCCTCATCCCGGCTTGCGGCGTGCACCGCACGTCAGGACAGTAGGCCTCCGAAACCGCACCTCTTTGAGTCCTGTATGGGAGAAGGGTGATAAGGTTTTTGGGGAGCGCTCTGCGCGACTACTGACTTCTTCGTCACGGACGCCCCAGACTCCGACGACTACTTCCCTGACGACGACTACTTCCCCGACGTCGACAACCTCCTCGGTGACATGGAGGACACCGACCCCAAGTCCAATGCTTCTGCTCCTGCTGTTGTTCCGTACTTGTTCTTATTTTTCCTGTTAGAAGTCCTGCAATAGTTCCTTGTTCTAGTGTTTACCCTAGACATGTTAGGCTCTACTTTATATATGCATCTTGATCTACTGTCTACTCTAGAGATGATCGGTTCTAGCTCATATATGCAGATATTATTTTCCTTCTATTTGTCAAATCGCATGCCTTGTTTTATCACTGCTATACTAGTCATGCTTTATCTAGTATTTTTTAAATAAAATCATACGGTAAATTGCTGATATTTCCAACAGAGCCCATTAGGCCAAATTAAATAGCAACTGGCTGAAATCATTATGGGAGCACCGTGCTATGATGTGTAGCGCTCTATGTAGGATTGGAAGAGTATTTGACAGCTGAAAATGCTCAATACGGTTGATCCGATGGCTGAAGATGCTAGTGGGGTCTGAGGGGGCTGGAAAACTACACAGTTGTAATGTTTTTTTTGCGGGGGCAGTTGTAATGTTTCTAATAAAACCATATATAACCAACTTGCATTTGTGCATGCCCTCAATGCATCACCCCATGTGAACTTCATTGTTCACAACGTGACACTAGGACAATGGATGTCAATATGTGGTACACCAAATATCTCTATAAATTGTTCGACGATCCACACTTCCAAATCAGAAATCTTGTAATCGTACACAAGGAGCACGAGCAGGGAAGAGAAAGAAGTGGGTCTAAGAGGTGTAGGAATGGGAACATGAAGAAAATCAACTGTAATGCCTCCTATAGTATTGGAGGGGAGAAATGGTCTGATGTTTCTGATGCCTCCCATTCCTATGGATCTTAGGTTCTCCTTCCTCTTACTTTTTGCTCATATAATTTACTTGGTTAAAAAATAGTTCTCCCTGCAAAAGAAAGAAAGATAACAAAGAATCCTACATGGATGGTTGTGAGGGGTCTCAATAGTTAGTCGGAAGGAGGAAATTTAGAATCAACGAAAAAGGAAAACTATAATTCTTTTTCCTCCACTACAATTTCGAGTAGAGATATAACATTGTATTTTCTCTAATGCATGTCACATTCATAATGTTGTTAGATGCTCCTTCTCTTCCTTTTGGCTTGCACATATACATGTACACCATCTTTAATACTGCGATTAAGGCTGTTCAATACCGCTTTTGATTAACCCATGAAATCAGTTGTAAGTAGCGTCCACCTTTCTTATTTAGTCCCAAAACTATAACTACCAGATTAAAATAAATGAACAACACTTTCAACGCTCTGAACTCAAACCGACTCTGACGTATCTACAAACCAGCTTTCATATTGTTCGTGGATGCTCTTTACCTTTTTCCTTTGGCCTGCACATATACATGCACAACCTCTATAAAATTTTGCCAAGGGTGTTCAATAACAGTTTTAAGTAAACCTATGTAAACAAATCCTAAATTGTGTTAATCTTCCTTTATTAGTTTCAAATGGAACCATAGTCCCAAACTTATTGAGATTGCACTAAACGAAGAAGCGCATTTACATTCCATTAAGTAAAATAATATACAATTGTGTGCTTTGGATGCAGTCCATGGTGTAGTCAAGCTCTCCCTTTTATAAAGAAGAAGAAGAAGATATAAATTGTTGTAAAGGAGAGTCCAAACACACGATTGACAATATCTAACTTCATTTAACTACCACATGTTGAATACTTCCTTCACAATGTCCTTCGGCTTCAGAAAGTAATACCCTAGCGCCGCCTTAATGCATGGCGTGCAGATTCCACTTCGAGCGCTCACCCGCAGCCTAGGCATTATTCGCCCCACCTTGTCGTCGTGGCAACTTCTTCACGCGAGCAGGGCGAGTGAGGAGTAATGGCCACTACTCCACATTTTTGTTGTGCCTGAAAATCTCCGACTCCTCAGCCTGTGCCTGCCTTCCAGCTTCTCCCTAAAAAACTCTGAGTTGAAGATGTGTTCGACATCGTAGCTTCTCGGTTCAATGTGCCGCTCCTCGAGTACCGGGCGCGGCCGTCCTTCTCTCGCCGCCGCGACAGTTCCTGGACGCCGCGATGAATGGAGCCGACGTCCTTGTTGCTCGGGCTCCGGCTCGCTCTCCTCCGGCTCGCCGGCTCTCCGTCCCGTCAAGGCGGAGCCGGAGGAGACACCGCAGCGGCGCCGCACCCGCAGCAGTGCCCTCGTCATCAACGAGGGTGCCCGCCCCTCCCAACGCTCCCTATGCCTGGTCCGGGCGAAGCTCGAGCCGGGCCTGCTCCCCGTGAAGCCGGAGCACGTCGACATGGTAGCCCCCGACGATGAGGCCACCTTAAAATGGGCGAAGGAGGACTACATCCGCGAGCAGTGCGTCGCCAGCGCCAGACATACATGGAGCTCCAGGCCCGGCGCCGCTGGCGCGAGGAGGGCGGTGTCATCATCCTCGACAGCGACGAGGAGGACGAGGTAGGGGCGTCCAGTGCCCCACCGCGTGTCGGCGACCCTGGGCAGGGGTGCAGCAGGGACGGCGGCGGCTCCGGCGGGGCGCGCGACGACGGCGGTGGCGGCGGCGGCGACGACTACACCCGTTTCTACATGCTTCTCGGCATATAGATGGCGGGCGGTGGACGCGGCGTAGTGGCTAGTGTGGCGTGTATGCCGTAGTTTGCATGTCTTTACTTTTTTGTACAAATTTCAAATAAATTTCGCCGAGTTCGTTCCAGGTCGCCAAATTTGCACAAGTTTATACGTAATTTCGCCGAGGCAGCGTGATATTGGCGGCGACCTGGTGGACGACAATTAGAAACGGAGTCGCCCCCAGACGCCAAACTTGCGCCGGTTCGCCCCCAGGCGGCTTTTTTTCGCAGCCCTGTGGGCCGAACGGCTGGAGATGCTCTGACAAGGCACTTCTACAATTTCCTTTTAATTGGGGCCGGCGTTGGCCAATAAACATAGCGTCTAGATGGGGTACTTCCTTGGTCCACTACCGTATGACTCTTTGATCCATTCTCCGCCTCCTCGTCGATGGCATACCAGCCCCAGGTTGATTCTCTCGCTGGCTCATGGGCAGAAATGGACCTGGCTATTGTGGAGACTGTGGGTGGGCTTGCTCATGTGGGACTGTGGGAGCCTACCCAACGGTTAGTGGAGCTGGAGGAGGAGCATCACCATGCCATAAACGTGTTCATAGAGGGTGTTGGCCATGCCCATGGGGATTCCCAGGGCCATGCCCGTGGTGTCGGCCATGGGCGTGTCCGTGCCGGTGGCCGGGATATTGATGGTGTCCGTGGGATCCAAGTGAAGGTCGAAGTGGTCGTGGCCACTGTTATTCATGGTGTCCGATGTGCTCATGGTTGTAATTAGTTTTACATGTTCTATGAATGTAAGTCGCAGCGCGGCAGATTTACCGCTTGCGTTCATTGGAGCAAAACTGAAGCTTTTGGATTTGTTGCCCGTGTTGATTTTTCGCATTCAACAACCATGAACGAGCTTAATGAGCGCCCGGTACAGCCGACGCGGGCGGAAGTGGCTATGACGATCACGCTACCCGGACACACGATGGCACATGACGAGAAAGCGATTGCAGCCACGGGACCCGCCTCGGGTTGCGGAGATCCCACGGCGAAGATGAGACGGGCGTTCCTTCATGACGCCTTCTCGGATGACGCTTGTGGTCAGCCTGCGTTGTGTTGGTGCCAAATGATACGCGGCACATGCCGTGACGCTGCGAGGTGGCAGGCCCTGCCGCCACCACGCCAGGCGGCAGGTTGCCCATAACCAAAATCGGCAGTCATGGCGGAACAGGGCTGGCGTAGTGAGCCCCGCCGCCTCAGGGGCGGGCGGCAGCACTGTAGCTGCTGGGCCGTGCCGCCTCACGGGCTGGCGGGAGCACTCAAGTTTCAGTCTGACTGCCTCTATGAACGTACCTATTGTTGCTCGCTAGCCAGCTGGCTAGCAAACGGTCGACTGCATGTGCAGCGCAGATATACTATTTAATTTAGGTACATACACATGGAATGAAGTACATGTACATAAAAAACTACATACAGATGAATAAGTACCCAGCGAACGATTAGTCGACCTGTTGTCTCGATCATTTTAATTTCCAAATATATTGTATAATAATCAGTATGTTAAAGCTAGCTAACAACTGGCATGGCAGGACGTACGTGCATGCATGCAGCAGCTAGTCTTGCACTGCATGTCACATGCATGAGATTGCCCGAGGAGGAAGGCAGTAGTTTGTTTATGGGTGGAAACTGGAAATTAGTAAAACCAAGAAAAGAAGGAGCTTCATGCATGCATGATCTGTCCATACGTACACTGCTGCCGCGAGCCCGTGAGGCAGCAAGGCCCAGCAGCTACAGCGCTGCCGCCAGCCACTGAGACGGCATGGCCCACCACGTCAGTGACTGCCGATTCCGGTTATGGGCAGTCTGCCGCGGTGGCAGCCCCTGTCGCCTCGCATCGTGGCGACATGCAGTGGCGGAGCTTCACGGGAATTGCTGGGCGGGTCCAATATTAGTTGTACACCAAAGAGATTTGCATTGGTTGGGCGGGCCAGGTCACAGGTTTGCCCAGCCGTAGCTCCGCTACTAGCGGCATGTGTCACGTTTCGCCTGGCGCGCCTGCCGCCACGGTGCAGGGGTCTCTTTCGATAATAATTCGCGTTGTAGCAGTGGAGGTGCCTTTGGCATCCGGTCTATCATTTGGTTGTGTGTGTGTTTTGCGTATGCCTTTGATGGTGCTCTTCCCCTTGATCGGTTGATCATTTGCTCGGTTCTTTTTTGCTTGCCTTGTGTGTGGTTTGTGTCGGGGTGTGCTACTTTGCTATTGGGCTGCTTTGGCCAGCCAAAGAAGGACATGGGCAACAATCAACCCATGTGTCGTCGAAATTTAGGTGTCTGGCTTCGCGGATTATTCAGATGTTGGCGTGGGCCAGGTTGGATCGTGTCGGGCACCTGCTTCATGTTTGCATCCATGTGTGTGTAGCGGACATGTTCCAGGTACTTTTCTCTTGTGAGTACCATAGTCTACAAGGGATATTCCCACAAAAAAGAAAACAAAAGTCTACAAGGTATACGTCCTATGAAATGGATGGACCCCATGCTGCCTTTATCGTGATGGTGGGCAGGTGTGATGGCGCAGATGGGGCATCGTCGTGACCAACTTAAACATACGATGGACCCTCATATGGTATGACATGCTAGATACATGCCAGTGATGATGTTGATCACCTGGTGTGAGGCCGGCACGGACTGCGAAGGCATGCCCGGCAAGCAAGGGCTGCCAAGAAGAAGATCCGGGTACCTGGGGCATCGTCTTTTGCACAAATAACGAGAAGTGTCGTTGACCGTCACATCCTATGCCAGGCCCGCGTGCACGATCCAATAGGCAACCACCTCATCGTACGATCTAATAAGCAGATCCTCCTTTCCCTCATTGCGGCAAACGAACGCTACTAGATGGGACCTAACAGCTGCACATGCTCGTCAAATGCTGCTAGTTTCTACCTTACCAGCACTGTTTGGCCCGAGCGCTGCTAGTATCCTGTTGCCAGCGGCGTCGTACTAGCAGCGCGCCAGCCAAACCCTGCTAGTAGGCACTTACGCGCGCTGATAATTGGGGGTTCTTGCACTAGTGCCTAATTCAAGGCATTCCATACATGTCTGTAATTTTGACATTTATTTGCTAGATTCTGGTGATCTTCCATCACATGGATTATTCTCTCTTCGTCTACCTTGCTCTCTTAAAATATAATGAAGGACCATATGGTTTATTACCTTCCAACTTGTTGTAAATGCAAGTTCAAGGTCAAGGAAAAATCTTTTTCTCTTTAGCCATGCATGATAAAAAGATCTCCCTCCATGTGCCCATATTAGCAATAGATGTTACATGGCCCAATGTCATTCAATGATACACTATGGTGCATTGGAGATATGCATGTGTTTTTATTGATTTCAGCATTCGCTTACAAGTTTGAGCACAGTTTACACTATAGAGCACTTCATAAGAGGCCTATATATACCCCCAACTTAAGGCTTCTTTCTGTGTAATATTCCTTGAATGTGAGCTAGGAAGAGGAAGAAATAGGCGAAGAGCGAACATAATGGAAACACAGAGGAAACTATGGGCTATCCGCCTACACCTCTAGAAACAGAGGTGGATATCTTCCTTAGTGTTTCCCTTGCCTCCCATTCCAATTTTTCTTAGGTTCTCCTTCCCCTTCCTTTTACCTCATTAGGAAGTGTTTCCATGATGAACGCTTAATAAATTGTAAAGTTTATATCATGAGGCCTTGAGAGGGAGTAAGGAAAAGGAAGCCATGAGATCTTAGAGCGGTGGGCATGGGAACATGGAGGAAAGCCTATATTTCTTGGCCTCTTAATTTAGGGACAAAGATTGTTTTGTGTTTTCCTGATGCCTCTCATGCCAATTGTTCTTAGGTATTCCTTTCTTTTCCTATTTGCTTGTGTAATTATTTTAACAAATGTGCGCATTTGGATTTAGATGATGGGGAAGTGATGGGAAATCAGGAAGAGGAAGAAAATGAGCATCTAAGAGCATTGAGCTTGGGAACATGGAGGAAGGCCTAAACTAGTGTGTCCCTGTCCAACTAGGGTCCAACATCTCTTTTGGAATTTTCCCAATGCCTCCCATGCCTATTGTTCTTACGTGTTCCTTCCTCTCCCTTATGACCTGCAAAAATGTTGTGAACGGAGTGACAATGTACATCTTCGTGGCTTCAGTTTTAGTTCTGGTTGGGCTTCTGTTTTACTTCTATTGCTTTGTTCCTTTCACTGTTTTTGTGATAACTTAGGTTCCTTTTTCAAGCAATGGGCATGAGAACATGGAGGAAAGCCTAGACTTCTTGGCTTCTAAATCTAGGGGCCAAGATTGTTTTGTGTTTTCCTGATGCCTCACATGCCTCTAAATTAAACATGTTCTAACGTAAATGGATGTGTTGATTTGCTTGTCAAGATTTCATTTCTTGTTGGAACTATTGTTCCTTGCAGTTAACTTGGCACATGCTTTGCTTATTTATTTTCCATAGGAATTTATCAATATCATTTACTTGTGTGATGTGACTTGACTTGGCATTGAGTCTTTTGCTGGCACGATCTTTCATCACATTACTCAATGAAATAGCAAGAACACGTCGACGAACGGTCGTCACAACAGCAGCGTATGCAAAAGTAGTAGAAGGATTCTTCGGATCAACAATATGCAAGAAGACCAAAGAATACAACTTGCGAACGGAATCGATCAGATCGAACCATGCGCGTAGTAGAAACTAAATCTCTCAGATATTAGCAAACAAACATAGATATTTGGCATGCCCGAACATGGTACTTTTGTGATATTTTCCTCAACTCCGATCAGAACAAAATTGTGCCTTACATGGTCGTACACAACCTCTTTTAGAGGCTACCCAAACATAAGAAATCCGACTACGAAAGACTCTGATTCTCTCTTGTATCCGAACTAATCAAGATTTTACTAATTATTGATTAGGCCACATGATTACATAGGATCCTCTTATCTAACCTAACAAAACTAGATAGACTAACGGATAATGTGACTAGTACTCCATGCATGCGACCTTCTGAACCCTAATAACGGACGGACATTCGATCTGGGTAGCTCTTAGAATTAAACATTCCCTGCGAACCATCGATCTAATTGATCGAACGAAAACATCCAATGTGGTAGTGACTCCAGGTCAAACAAAAACATTTCTTATTGCATATGGGATCAAAGCCTTATGGATTAAACTCCACGCATTAAAAACATCAGGACCCGATAAATTTGACTACACACATGAAGCAATGTGAAAATAGACATCTTCGTGGCATCAATTTTAGTTTCTGGTTGTGCTTCTGTTTTAGTTATACTGCTTTGGTCCTTACACTATTAGTTTGGATAACTTAGGTTTCTTTTCAGTTTTGATTGGGCTTTTTTGTATACTTTGTGTCATCCTGACATCTTCCTTTATCATAAAACAACAATCATTTCGGTGCGTGTTCTAGAAAAAGGACATGCACCGTACGATGCTTGGTCTCAGAGTTAATCATATGCAACCGATAACTCAGATACACTTCCAAGTTGCCATCAAACTGCGTCATATGGTTTCTGACACATATTTTGACCTATGATGATTTAACAGAATTTAACCCAAGGCATGGACATTAACAATTACAATGGAATGACTTTAATAACAAAAGGCACATCACATATAAACAAGCTATCATAGAAATGGGAACAACCAATTGTAATTGTAAAAGACAAAGATGAACAAATGAAGAAGGGAACTCATGGTACAGAGTCAATCCGCCACCTTCTCCGCCAATATAGATTTATGGTGGCAACGCCATATACCATACTCCGTGAATGCCCCTTCCACCCCCCCCCC